>NC_067489.1:23880432-24120432 GCF_947179515.1 Apodemus sylvaticus
AGAAAGTTTGCAAAGTTGAAAGAGTAGCATGTAAGCATATATAAATATATGTCCATAATGTTCTCCACATGCCTCTTGTTTTCCCAACTCTTTTAAAAAAAGATTTATTTATTTATTGTATGTATGTGAGTACACTGTAGCTGTCTTCAGACACACCAGAAGAGGTATCCGATCTCATTACAGATGGTTGTAAGCCACCATGTGGTTTTCTGGGATTTGAACTCAGTGCTGTGGAAGAGCAGTCAGTGCTCTTAACCACTGAGTCATCTCTCCGGCCCTTGCCCAACTCTTAATAGCAATAAATATCATCATAGGAAAGACTTGGGAGGAGGCAATGAGAAAAGTACCACACAAAAATTAACATAGCATAAAATCAAGTTTATGAAGTGGTTATTATAGACATATTGTAATATATGTGTATATTATACACATATGTCTATAATAATACATATTACATCATATAATTATATTATAGACATATATGTCTTTAGTATAGATATTAGAGAAAGAAGGAAAAATTTAAACAAGCGGAAAAAGAACCTGTGTATGTGTGTGTGTGTGTGTGTGTGTGTGTCTGTGTAAATCATTTTTGTGTGTGACTCAAAAGGCAAAAAAGCTCAAGAGCTGTAAAAGGGAAACAGCAACACCAGAGAAATAGCTGTCACACACTGTGACTTTTATACAATCTGGGAACTTTCAGATCAGGGCACTTTGTTTAGGAAGGAACGAAAGCTGAGCAGTTTACTTTGAAATTATGCTCATAGAGAATGTTTGATGTAGGTTTTTAAGTTTGTGTATGAAAGTGGGGGAGAAAAAAACACTTCAGTTGTCAAAAAAAAAAAAAAAAAAACAAAACAAAAAAACCCACCTTGGAGCGTAAAATGTATCACTCCCCAAAGCCTCGGGGTTTTTGTTTCGGGGAAGTCAGGAGCAATCAGTGTCTACAGGAACTGGGATGCTTATTTGGTCAAGAGCAAATGCTGATATTACACTGCAGAGCAGTCCAATCGATCGGACCCCTGTGTTCTCAGAAGTTCCCAATGGGCATACCAGCACAGGATTCACAAGATGCAGTGGTGTTCAAGAGAAAACTTGCCATTTCGTTGATTCACAGAAAAGGGACTTTTCCCTGGCCTTTCCTATCTTCTGGGACCATCTCTTTCTTTAAGCCGTGGGGAGGATGTGAGGCTGATACCAAACATCAGGGGACACATCTGGAGGCAAGGTTTTCTCTCAATCACCTCTTTTCTACCCAACAGAAACCACTGGAAGCAAAAGATCTTCCAGCTCCAGGCCAGTGAGCAAATTTTTCCTGGAAGGGGGGGGGGGTCTCCCTACTTCCCAGTGCCCACTTTCTTGGGGATCAAAGGAGCTAGAGATGAACTCTATTGGGTCAAATGGTCACTGCTGTTTTACTTTTTAAAATAGAGAACAAAGCATGAGAAGAAAAATAACGGTGTCTTTCCCCCCCCTTTTCTCCCTGTTAGCAGGCCTTGCTGAACCTGGACCCTGCACAGTAATAGAGACTCCAGAGCAATCTAAACGGAAGTTGCTTATCCAAGGCCAATGCCAGACAGGCTTGGAAAGAGCTATCCAAACCAGCCAAGATGGCAGCTCTAGCAGTCCGGGGAGCAGGACAGCTCGCAGGTCTACAGGAGCACAGAGGTAGAGGGGGGGAAAGCGGGACCCTTCCCTGTGTAACCTCTGAGGAAGCCCAAAGGTCACAGGGGAAACTGGCTGGGACTCCTGCCTTCTGTTCCTGTAATGGTATTAGCAATGACTCTTTCTTACTCAATCGCACTCCCAAAGGATTGTCAATAAACTTTTTTATGTGCCATAACTGTTACAATTAAATAAAGCTGAAAGTATTGAGTAAACCGACTGTAAATCACTTTAGATGCCTTGGAATTACATTAAGTGTGAGAATTATGGATCTTTTGCTGCTTGCAGAAACAGAGAAACGACAGAGCCAGGGGTTTTTATGATGCCAGCCTTTTGAAGATTTTTTTAAATTATTTTTTTATGCTCCACGACAGCCATCTCTTGTAAATGACTTGTTCAGGGCAAACTAGGAGAAAGGCAGAGAAAAATAGTGTCAGTGAGAGTGGAAAGGAAGAGGTGCCTAGCGGTGAGGGACACGGTCCAGATTTTCTCTCCCTTTTGCATGTGTCTATACAATTCTTTTCGAAAAATACTTTTTTCATATTTGTACATTTTAAGTCAACTAGGAGGGAATGTGTCCAAACACACGGGCAGGAACAGACCCCTTCTCTGAACTCCCTAAAATTCTTTTCCATCCTCGTGTCCCCAGCTGTTGATATTTGAGATGGTAAGCTCTTGCTTTTATGGGGTTGGGTTCAACAGTCTTCTGAGGCCTTCACAGGGTCAGCCCTGTATTCTAAACAGGGTTGTCAAGGTGTGGAAACTGGAGGAAGTTTGGAGACAGTGGTGATAAGGGCAGAGATCGCTCAGACTGATACTCCCCAGGACCTGTTTTGGTGACAGAACAGGTTTGATTTTGTTCAGGGTTGCAGGGTAATGACTGCTTTCCCAACTTGTCTGGTTTCTCTGCTGACCATTCCAGCGGCAAAACCATAACCAGGGGCTGGTGACGTGGAGGACTATTACTGGAACCAAACCATCAGAAATGTCAGGAACTTACACTCCATTCCTTTTAGGAAGAGAAGGGGTGTGGAGATGTCATGACACTTCTAGTCCAGGGATGGGTGTGGCTGATGAAGTCCTAGGAAGTCATAGAATAACCGGTTCGGGGTTGAGAATTGCAGATGAAGTCTCCACTTAGATACTCAAGCCTAACTATTGGAGGCGTTAGGATCCAAAAGGTACAATCTGAGGGCAATCTAGGACCAATTCGCCTTTCTTACTTGACTGAAAACCTCACTATTGTTTTAAAACCTGATTTTTGTTTTTTTGTTTTTTAATAAAAATTTCTATTTCAGCTAACCTGAAAACATCAGATCTGAGCTCCCCGTCTAGCTAAGGAAAGGGGTCAACTCCACCTTATGGGATAGAAAACAGCAAAATCGGATCCATAGCTGAAGAGAGGATCGGGCGGTGCAACGGTGGAATTCGGAAGAGGGAGACCCCACGAGGCTGCCGGATGTGGAATTGTTAGGGGACTCACAAGTTTGTGTGACCTGAAGTCACACATCTCTAGGTCTCCCGGATGCAGCCTCCAGGTCCCCGGATGCAGCTCCAGGTTCCCGGATGCAACTCCAGGTTCCCGGATGCAGATAGAGACAAACTGCCCAAACACACTCATGCGGACTCTAATTTTCGGATTACCATTATGCAAAAACTCCTGTTCCTGCGGCTATGGGGCTGCTTAGTTTTCAACAGCACTCCCCCAACCCAAACAAACTCTCTCTCTCTTCTCTCTCTCTCTCTCTCTCTCTCTCTCTCTCTCTCTCTCATCTCTCTCTCTCTCTCTGTCTCTGTCTCTCTCTCTGCGTGCATTCATAGACATATATAGGTGGTGTCAGTTGCCTTCCTCATTCCCTGTCCACTTAATGTTTGAGACAGTGTCTCTTACTGACCTGGGGCTCACTGATTGGCAAGACTGACTTCCAGCGAGCCTCTGTGCTCTGCCTGTCTCCTTCCTCAGAGCACTGGAGAGAGATGGTGCCGTCTCTCATGTGAGTCCTGGAGACCCAAACTCAGGTGTTCATGCTTGCATAGCAACCACTTTGCTTAACTGATCCGTCTCTCCAACACATCCAAAACAATGTTACCTGCTATACGGAGCCTTTATAACACACAGTCCACATACATTTTTCAGTATTCATAGAACAATGATACATGAGAGAAAATCAGTGGTGGAATTTTTAATTGAGCCAGATGCCAAAGGTGACACATACACTTTGCTTCCTGGTAGAAGTGGAGATTAAAATGTGAAAGTGCAAGGTATTTATTGGGGTCTACTTGGGCCAGGATCTCTGGGCTCTGGTGAGAAAATGGTAAACAAAAAGAGGCAAATTCATCACCACAGGGGAGGGGGGACATCTTGGGGGGTGAGAACCACTAATCCAGTTTAGTAAATAACTGAAACCATTCCAGAGAATGGGCTCTGAGTGAAGAAGACAAAACCCAGGTTTGGAGTGTGATGGTTATCAGCATGATAGAACCTAGTGTCAGCAAGGAGACAAGCTGTTACCAGTGGTGCAGGATTCTCCTAGATTGGGTTAGCTTCTGGCCATGCTCTTGGGATTATCTTGGTTAGGTTAATACCATCCTAGAGCTTTGGTCCCAGACTATTTAGGGCCACACTGAGTGGCCCTTTTCTACTTCTTGACTGTGGAGGACATGTGACAGGACATTTCAAGTTCCTACTGCCTCGACCTGCCCGCCCATGATGGTCTGCGCCCTTGAGTTGTGAGGCAAAATCAACTCCTTCTTCCTTAACTTGATTTATTTCCGGGGGCGGGGGCAGGAGTTCTAATCACAACATCAAGAAAAGTAACTCAGACAGGGAGCGGAATCCAGTGGCAAGTGACAGTCGTGCATGGAAGGAAGCCCCTAGGGTCCCATTTGAGCTGACGTATATGATTTATTATTTGTTTGTTATTTGTCTGTTTTTGTTTTTCATTTATTTAATGAATCATGGGCTTACATACTGTGAAGCACATGTGGAGGTCAGAGGGCTTGTGGGAATTTATTCTCTCCCTGCACCATATGGGTTTTGAGGATCAAACTCAGGTCAACAAGCTTTGAGGTCAGCTCTTTACCTGCTGAGCCATCTTTCTGGTCATATTTAAAATTTTTATTCATTTCCCCTTTTTTGGGAGGTGTGTGTGAGTAGGGGAAGGCAGAGTTTTATAATTCAGGCTGGCTTCTAACTTACTCTGTAACTGAGCATGGCCTTGTACTTCTGATCCCCTTGCCTCTATCTCCAAGGTGCTAGACTTACAGGCATGTGCCCTCATGTTCAGTGCTGGAGACGAAAGGCAGGGAGGGCTGATTGCACGCTGGGCAAGCACTGTACTGACTGAACAGAGGCCTACTGGCAAGCAGAAACTAATCCTCACCATTCCCCTGAATGTCCAGGGACTTCACTCTCCCTTCTAGAAACTCACTCCAAATGTGTGTTCCAGATCTCCTGGCCAGTCCTATTCTCCCCACATGTGGATGATACATTTAACACTTAAACATTAATTTGAATAAATCGTGTGATAATTATGAGAAACAACAAAAGAACTACTTTTTTTTCTCAGTGAAAATACAGCCCTAGGTTTCTGTCAGCAGAAGCAAATTGTGCCCCCTAAAACTCCTTAGTACCCCTGGAGGAGCAGGGCATGTGTCTAGGCCAAGCCTGTGCCCCCACAGAAACATGATGCCAATCACCGTGCCCCACTGACTCAAGCTCTGATGAGAACATCATTAGTGGAGATGCCAGTTGAGACCCGCACCCACCCTCTGTTTTGCTGATCTTGTAAATTGTCTAGACTCAAGTGTCACAGGCATGTCTTACAATCCATAAGATAACGCCTACATTTTGTAGAGCGGAAGCATATTAACCTTTGTGGGCTCTAGCAGGGTTCTGACAAAGAATGTCTGCTGAAAACCTGAGAGCTCATGGTAATTGCTTGCCATGGGGGGTGGGGTGGGGTGGTGGTGGTGGTGTAGGGGCGGGGGGAACGATTCGGAGCTGTGTGAAGATAAGGAAAAATGTCTGGAGGCAAGTCACCTGGGTTTTATTATGTTCTCCCTAAAAAATAATTAGCATAGCCTGTGTAATCATCTCAGGAGAAGTATGCAGAGCTGCATTTGCCCCCAAAAGGAAATGGTAGCCTAGCTTGTTTTGCTGAGAGCTGGAAAGAGAGAAAGACAGACAGACAGACAGACGGAGAGAGACAGAGAGACAGAGACACACAGAGACAGACATAGAGACAGAGACAGAGAGAACGTGCTCACGATTTTAGGATGACAAAGACAATGGAAAGGTCAGGTTTTAAAACAAATGACTACAACCACAAAAAGAAGAGGGTCAAGAGTGATGATCACGAAGGCTCTGCCGAGGTGGAGCTTAGCTGGTGCTGTCCCAGCCAAGAGCAGAGGTATGTCTCATTACCATGGAGGGCTCCAGGCTAGGCAAGCTTGTTGGGTTCTCTCTCAGTGGCCAGCGAGAAGGACACAGAGTCAAGCCCTGCAAGAATGCACCGGCCCCATGCTCCATGCTCCTGCTGACAGCAGCCAGCGCTGCAGCAAGGGAGCAGAATGGTCCCCTAAGAGCTATCCATCAGTATCTCATATCTCAGGCATCTGATCTGGAGGAACCCAAGGGGGCAGTGGCCAGCCTGGCCAGCCATTTTGGGAGTAGGCATGTGTGTGTGTGTGTGTGTGTGTGTGTGTGAGAGAGAGAGAGAGAGAGAGAGAGAGAGAGAGAGAGAGAGAGAGAGAATGCAACATTTTCCCTTTTTATTATCCCGATGAAAAGGAAATGCACTTTGCCTGTGCAGGAACATCGGAATGCCTTGAGCTAACCAGACAGAAGCAAGACTTTGTAAGATGTCTCTGTCACAGAAACCTTTTTTGGTTTCCTCTCTGGGGCTACAAGGTTCCAGAGGGTAGTGGATTTGGAATCATGAATTTAATGAGCCAAGGTTAACCTCTGTTTGTTCCCTAAGACTCAGGGAATTCATGTCTCAGGGGAGGTGGTGGCTAATTCCAGAAAGCACCCAGCCCCATTGCTTGTCACAAAGAAGTGGGAGGCTGTGCCTTGTTACTGGTGAGGCCAGCATGAGGGTGGGAATAGTTAAGCCCCATTCCTTAGGGCTGTGGCCTTTCTACGGAAGGAACATACCCTTTAAAGCTGGCATGTCAGCACGGGCCCATCTTATCTACATGGCCCTCTGAGGTGGTTTGAAAAGAATGGTCCCCTCTGGCTCTTGGGTTTGTAGGCTTGGCCATCAGGGAGTGGCACTATTTGGGAAGGATTGGACATGTGGCCTTGTTGGAGGAAGTATATTATAGGAGGCGGGATTTGAGGTTTCAAGGGCCCACCACCACACCCCGACCCCTTTCTCTCTCTCCTGCTGCAGCCATGGGTCTGGATATAGAACTCTTAGGTACTTCTTCATCACCAAGCTTGGGTACCATCATGCTCTGTGATGATATGAAACTGTGAGCAAGCCTCCAATTAATGCTTTCTTTATGTGAGTTGCTGTGGTCATGACGTCTCTTCACCTCAGTAGAACACTGACTGACATGACCTCTCAGCATCGTCTGGTTCCAGAGGCCTCTTGAGTTCCAAAGGCCAGGGCATATGACATTCATGGGGATTCCCATCTGCACCACCTATAGCCGCTCACTACTATGGCCCTCCCTCACTTGCTTCTTTCAAGTGACTTAGTAGACTGTGTAAGTCACACTGAGGTGATGAAACAAGATGTAGTGTCTCGAAGACTTGATAAGAATCTGTTCCTCACAGCTCTGGAGGCTGGAAGTCCAAGCTGAAGATGCTGGCTCATCTGGGGCCTGGTGAGGTTCTTCCTGTTTGGGAGATGGGCATCTGCTTTCCCTTCCTCCATTGTGTGGAGGAATCCAAGACATTTCCTCTTCCCTTCTCCTAAGGCCAGCAGCACAGTGGGATCTGGCCCACGTTTTGAGTTCTTTTGACCTCAGTTACCTCCAGAGAGTTATGCTCCTGTGGGAACTGAACATTGCACCCTATGGATTAGAGGGGGAAAACACAACCTAGTCCACAGCAGAGCCAGAGGTTATTACAATAGCTCAGGTAAACGTCATCATCATCGTCATCATTTGGTTTCCAGATAAGGCCAAGTCCAGAACCCATTGATCTTCCCCCCTACCTCCCCACCCCCCCACCTCCCCACCCCCCCTCACCACCCCCACCCCCACCCTCCACCCCTCACCCCCCCACCCCCATCCCTCCCCCACCCCCGGGCAGCCAGGGAGAACACAGTGGAGCAGGGCTTCTGAGCCAGGGCATGGGCTGCTGGCTTCGCTCAGCCCCTGCTGGAAAATGGCGCCTTATTCCTGATAAACAATTGCAAGATGACTGGTTGGCCAGGAAGTTCTCTGGGTCAATTTGAGGCAGTCCCAGGTCTCCTTGCTACAAGACCAAGAGCAAGGAGAGGACAATCTGCTGTCTTCTCTGTCTGCCAGGCCCTCCCCTAGCCTCTGCCCTTCTTCCCTAGTCCCTCCCCTCCTTCCCAGCCTCTCCCAGCTCCCCTAGCCTTTCCCCTCCCCCCTCCCCAGCCTAAGACTTCCATTCTGAAGATGGCTGCCCTATGAGAGCCTTTGCTCATGGCCTAGCTGATAATTTATTTAGTTTTGCTAAGTGTTCCTTTACAGGGAAGGAGAAAGGGGAGGGGTGAAGGGGAAGATGGGTTGCTGTCTTTGAAAAGCCGACTCATAAATGTTCAGGTACATTTCTTTTTCTGTAGGCTAAGCAGCTTTCTCAGCCAAAAAAATAATCACGCGGCAGGCATCTCCGAGGTCTGGGGAGAGCAGACATATTTTATCTCTGCTTGGTGATGGCTCTGAGCCGTTAATGCGCTTGCATTTTAAGCTTGAATGGATTTTTGTCCAAGGTAGCTACAGTGTTTTCCCCTCCCTCTTGAAAAGGTCTTTGTAGCTCTAGAAAACAAGTCTCCTTAAAGCAAAGAGAAGAAGGGCATCTTCTGCCTCCAGGTACTACACGGGAAGTGGGATATGCTATTATTCCATCCTTCAAAATCCACTCTCAACAGTAACCTTCACCCCTTTTCTAGCCCCTTTGGCCAAAAGAACTCAAAGCATAGCACTGATCAGTGAACTAGGAAGAGGATTTTAGGGAAGGAAGGGATTGTAATAAATGAAGTTTTATGAGGAAAGAACAAGTGACTGTGTTGCGTACTTTTTTTTTTTTTTTTTGGATGTGATTGAAGAAGCAGGCATCCCAATTGTCATCTGGTAATCATGAAACAAACAGAAAAAGCCAAGATTCTCCAGCAGCACGGTAGAGGGGTGGAAAACCCCTGGATATTTAGAACACAAACTGTTGAATCAGCTAACCTTAGACTCCACTGCTAAGTCAATAATAAATGTTTGTGTCATAAAGACGCTGTCAATCGGGATTTGGGTTGTTTGTAGCCAAAGATAATCCCTAACAGACACACTAGATTCCCAAGGTTGGTTCTGTCAGGTAGAGGCTGCTTTCTAAAAAATGTCACTTGGCTTTTGTTTTGTTTTGTTTTTTTGTTTCTGAATCTACGAATGGAAATTTCCAGAAGGTAAAGCTAAGCACTCATCCCTTTGCCTCCAGACAAATCTGCCAGCCTTCTTCTGTGTGACCCGGTCAGGACTTATTCTCCCCAATGCTTTAGGCTGACATGCCGTCTTCCTTGGTCGTCCTGAGCAGGTTCCCTGTGTCTTGGCCACCAGTTTCATGAAAGGGCTGTTGCTGAGGCTGGTGTCCTATCAGTGTTCTGCATGAAAACCTGGAGGAACGTTTTCTGTATTCAGTCAGAGCAAGCTACTCTTCTTCCTGGAGTCTATTTGTTGGGACTGAGTCCTTGGCCAGTTGTCACCAGTCTCCTGTCAGGTTGCAGGTTATTTCCATGGAGGGGAAAGTCTGTCTCAGGGATGCTTCGGTGTCCACCTTCTGCTGTGTGGGGTAGACATCCTTCCCATGATGCTCCACTGACCTATATATACCCTAAGACCAGGTCCCACCTCCCACCCTCTGCCACCTCTCCATAGTCTATTCAAATTCTGAACTCATCAGCAGATTAAAGCATTGTTGATAGCTGAGCTCTCCTACTGATCACTGACCAAGACACCTCAAAGTATGCCTCAATAACCTCAACGTTTCCCAGTCCAATCGAGTTGACACTTAGAATCCTAATTTACCATCATAAATCTCTCATGCCAAGACTCACTTAGCTGTGGTTAGTTTGTCCCCAACCCAATGCTTTGCTAATTGTAACAGGTTCATCACAGACATTTACAGTCCCTTCTGTGCTTTAGAACTCTGAGAGGCCATTGTTGGGATAGATTAGACAAGGAAGCCCCAGTGGAAAAGTAATAGAGGAGCTGGCTTTCAGGTGCTGGTGACTGCTGGGCCCACATCTCCTACCCTTATCAGATACAACAGAAATGACATCACAGTGTGAATCCATTTCTACTTGATTTTTCCTGCCAGAGGCTGAAGCAGTGAAGGCAGGTCTCCCTCTTGCTCTTCCAGACTCCCAAGGGGTTGCCTATAGCAAAGTCCCGACTCTTAAGGTCTCCAGACAGTTCCCGCCATCTTCAACATGTTCCTTCACTGCCCTGCTTTTCTCTCGAGTTCCTTGCACACTACATAACTGTCATGGGGTCTGCAAACAGTCCTGAGGTATGGCCTCCAGGAGCTCTTCTTCCTGCATGGGGAGAGAGGGAGGTAGATGCAGAGGAGATTAGGGGTTCCATGTTCTCAGAACACATATAGCCCTGGGGAGGAACTTCTCAGAGAAAATGGGCTCATGAGCTCAGCAACTCTCTCAGGAATGGCAACCACAGTCATAACAGCAATGTTTCTCCAGTTCAGCTTCCGCTAAGGTTGTTAGGAGGAGCCCTGGATGATCAACCCCACTGGTCATCCTGGTGCCTCACTCTAGCATGGCAGTCTCTTCTTCCTGCATGCTCTGAGCATGCCCGAAGCCTGGGGTCGTATGGGTCTCATCTTATCCATTTCTTCTACTAAGCAGTTCTACTTAAATATTTCTTAAAAGTGCTCTTTATCCTTTCCCCCAGCACTGCTGGTCTGTTCCAGGAGATCCAGCTCTCCTTTTTGAGCTTTGGTGTTTCTTCCTGACCTCTGCCTCTGGCGACTTCCTCCTTTCCTTTCCATATGACTCTGTGTATAAAGCCATGAGTGGTTAGCACTGTTACTAGCGTTTCCCAGAAGTCTCTGTGGAAGCACCTGGAAGCAGAGGAGGACAGGATGCTAGAGATGGTGGTTGTATTAGTTATCATTTTAATGTTAAGATTATGTTAATATGCAATGGCCAAAGGCAAGTCATAGAAGAAACAGTTTATTTTGGCTTACGGTTCCAAAGGGAGAGTCCATAATAGCTGGAAAGACATGGCATGCCAACAGGAAAAGGAGGCTGGCCAGTTACATTTCCATCCACACACAGGAAGCAGGTGGTCCTATAACCCCTCTAAGCCCACCTCCAGTGACATACTTCCTCCAGCAAGACTCTACATCCATAATCTCCCCAAACAACACTACTGTGCTGGCTAGTTCTGTGTCAACTTAATGCAAGCTACAGTCCTCTGAGAGGAGGGAAACTCAATTGAGAAAATGCCTCCATAAGACTGGGCTGTGGGCACACCTTTAGGGCATTTTCTTAATTAATGGTTATTGGGGGAGGGCCCAAATCTGTTGTGGGTGGGGCCATCCCTGGGCTGGTGATCCTGGGTTCTATAAGAAAGGAGGCTGAACAAACTATGGGAAGCAAGCCAGTAAGCGGCACCTTCCAAGGCCTCTGCATCAGCTCCTCCCTCCAGGTTCTGCCTAGTTTGGATTTCCTGCTCTGACCTCCTTCAGTGAAGTATAATTCAAACAAACCCTTTCACCCCCAATTTGCTTTGGTCATGAAGTTTCATCATAGCAATAGTAACCCTAACTACAACAACTACTAACTAGGGACCAGCTGCTCAAATGTATGAGCCAATGGGAGACATTTCTCTTTCAAACCACCACAGACATTCATCTGATTTTTCAGAGGTGTATCATGAGTTGTAAATGGCTATTTTGAAGTGGAACTTGAAATTAGGTCTGACTGGTACTAGTCTTAGGTTTAGGGTCAAAAAACATATCATTTTAATACAGCAATTTTCCCCAGCCCTAGGGCCCCATGCCTATTTCAAAGGCTGGTGGAGGGGCAGGTGCCTCATCTGCTACACTGCCACCCCACATCCTGGTAGTTCCAGATTTCAACAGAAACTGGGCCAGTGACTATGTATCAGCAAAGACAAAAACCTGAGACCCGGAGGAGATCAAATTCATAATTCATAACAAATTAATAAACAATCCCGCATCCCAGACAGAAGAGCACTGAGCTGTGTAAATTAAAGGGATAGCAGGAGGGCCTGTTGGAAATACCCATAGACATGAACAAACCGAGCTTGGGTGTGATCTTGGACATGCATGTGCGGATATGTCACCCTGGGACACACAGAGAAGACAGAACAGCATCAACACAGGATTTACAGTAATCCGCTGCACATATAAATTCCCTGAATAAATAATTGTGATGGCACCTGAACGAAAATGGCTTTCGATTCAACAAAATCTAAGTGAGCAATGGGCAGAAGCAATGCCTGTCTGTCTTTCAAATCAATCTTAGAGCTGCAGTCACCAGAGGATGAGACCCTGTGGGACTCAACGGCAAACGAATAAAGAAACAGCACCAGGAGCGTCAAGTGTCGTGTAGATTTAATTATTAAATTTATGTGCTATCAAATAAACAGTACAATTAGCAAATTTACTTAATATTTAATAAAAACAAATAAGTAGCTGTATCAATATGATAAACATCCATGCAGCATATGTTAATATTTAATACATTTAATATAATTTTTAAAATGTAATAAAAAAGCAATTGAGGATGTAATAAGTAATAACGGAGAAAAATAACTAAGTCAGTTGAGTGGAATATCAAGTTAAGATTCTCACTTCACATTAAGTGTCTGATGCATAATTAGGGCAAAATAAATGTTTGTTAAAGGAAGAAATTAATAAACGAATGAATAATATATTGAATTCTAGATGGGTTAAACACATGACAATCCATAAAACGTTACAAGAAATTACAAGCATATATTGTACTGGTCTCTAATTGAGAGAAGCCTTAACTATGGAAATGACAGATGACAGAGAAGGCATTCCGTGGCACCGATGCCACAGTCATCTTCAATGTTTCCCTATGAAAAACCACACGAATATGATGTGCAAGGATTAATTTCTTTCATTTATGAGAAGCTCTTGTGAATCAAAAGCACAAAGACAAATACTCCAATGGAGGCGAGAACAAGGACAGGGAAAGACAGGTCTCAGCAGAGAGACAAATGGCTGATAGATGTTCAAGCAGTGTTCAACTTCATTTGTTATCTAAGACATGAAAAATTAAGCAGAACAGAAGAAAAATACAATTTTAAAAAATTCTGTCATCAAAAACTCTTTCTAAAAATAAATGCTCAGTTTCTGGGTGCCATGCAGAGATTCATGGGAAGCTGGGTTCCAAAATCCTATACTTTATTGGCAGGGAATAAATCATAGGGAAGGTAAATGGAATTTTTTACTACTAGTTAAAAATATATATATATGTTCATGGTGATAAGAAGTAAGGGCTTCAAAAATGTCTAATGTTTATTCTTGGTATCAATACTTGTTAATTCTTTTAATGAAATATCATGAATACAATGATACATATATACCAATAAGTTCATGCTAGCATTCACTATGTATCTCTACTTAAATTTCCAAACTGAATTAGTGATCAACTGTTATGCTATATTCCTAGCTGCACTATTATTTCACTATTCTTAGTGTATATCAGGAGCACTATTATTTCACTACAAGGCTTCTCAAGAAAAGTTACTGAAATGGAGAACTACAACAGATACAACACCTACAGAAAGAATGCTGTGTCTGCTATAAGTCTGTTGTAAGAATAATTGTATCCACATATAAGGGGATTAGTATGTGCCAGTTCAGTTCTTCCCAACAACACATACAAACGCACATACATTACACACGTGCACAAAAACAAACCAAAGGATAAGTGCATTTAATCTATGTATATGGGAAAAGTTAGAAGGAAATAAACAGAGTGTTAAGAGTTATTTTTATGTGGAAAGGGGGTATTTTTCTTGTCCTTTTCTAACTTGAAAATATATTTTACATCTATCAAACACTAACACTAGGCAGGTTTTGTTGTTGTTGTTGTTGCTGTTGTTGTTGTTTAAGTCGGCTTCTGGCCAGAGCTTGGAGTCTAGTGGCAAGTCAAACAAGATTGGGATCCATGGTTATGGAAACTATGGGGAAAAACTCAACTCAGGAATCAGACTGTCCAGAGACTCCAGTCCCAGGTCAGTTCCTGTAGGTAGCGTGGCTTTGGAATCTTCATCTCCAATTAGATAACATGAGTAAGGTAAGTCTTCCTCCACAGAGCTGTGGCTACAGCCAAGTAAGGTAACGTGCTGGAGAGGAGGCACGGGCGCCCAGCCATCTCCTATTTTCTTCCTTCTGATCCTTTTCATTTGGAGTATGTTATGTAGATTAGGTACCCGAGACATGTCTGCCCTTTGGTACTGCATTGTTTCCATTGGTTCACATCTTGTACATAGGAACAAACCTCTACAGAGTGCCTGGCTTTGTTTGTTTGTTTGTCTGTTTGTTTGTTTGTTTGTTTTGGTTTTTTGGATTTGGTTTTTTCGATACAGGGTTTCTCTGTATAGCCCTGGCTGTCCTGGAACTCACTCTGTAGACCAGGCTGGCCTCGAACTCAGAAATCTGCCTGCCTCTGCCTCCCAGAGTGCTGGGATTACAGGCATGCGCCACCATAGCCCGGCTTGTTTGTTTCTTACCCTAAGCTCTTACAATTGACCTATAGGCAAAACTTTTCATTGCCAATGAACACATTTCCATGAATTCAGGGTACTTAGTTTCTGACATCGTGCCATAAATTTAGACAGCTTAACAAATCTACATTCATTTTTTGTTTTTTGGCTTGTTTTTTTTTTTTTTTGTTTTGTCACGCGTTATTATCTGTGAGTTCAATGAAGGATTTAATGTGTGGTGATTTGTGGGTCCCTGGGATTTCTATTTTGAGGTACCCCTATCTTGTATGGCCCCTCTCCTCAGGTCCTCTGTTAAGACAAGTATCTTTAGCCTAGTGAAGCAGGCGGTGATGCTTGTCCTCCACGCCTGAAGGATGTACTGCCAGGCTCTACTCATTGGAACTTGTGTTCACCTCGGTAGAGCCAGGACCTGAGGGAATCTAGGAAATGTAGATCTTGACCTGCAGCCTTGGCAGGTTGGAGACATACCCAAGAAAGGCTTTGGTCTGAGAAGCGGGGAGTCACCTGTGAGTGCCTCCAAACCCAGCTGCTTCGATGTCCCTGTTCCCTCGGCTTTCACTCTCTGCTGTCTGGACCCCAGTCTCATATCCATACTTGTCGTCATGCTTACAGACATTGGTGTTCCATAAACCTTGGAAGGAGAGCAGCAGTCTGGTCCTGGTGAGGCTCAGCTGTGTCTCTGTCACTTTGAAAGGCTGTTCTGTGCTTCAAATGTCTGGGCCAGTTTCCATTTCAAAGTTGCTGTGTATTTTCTTAAAATTCAAAGTTAAAAAAAAAATCACTGGGCATCATGTTAAGTGCCTTTAAACCCAGGTCTGGGGAGGCAGAGGCAGGTGAATCTCTGAGTTTGAGGCCAGCTTGGTCTATAGAGCTTGTTCCAGAGTAGCCAGGGCTGCACAGAGAAACCCTGTTTCAGAAAACAAAACTAAAATTTTCTTGTATTTCTTGATTCACTGAGTGAAAGAATAATTTTACCCTATTTGCTTAACCAGAGACATTTCTTTTTACATATGAAAGGTAAAAGCTATTTTTTTTTGAAATGCAAAACATACCGTAGAGAGAACAGAGGAAATGGTGTCAGGGCATTATCCCTCAAGTAGAACAATAAATATTTTCTAGAATGAGATAAAAAACTTGAGAAGGGCAAACCTTAAGGCTAAAGCACACTTGGGCTTACTGGAGGAAATGAGATTGGGGAAGTGAACAGAGGGACGAGAATGCTGAGGGACCAGGAACAGCGAAGCAGCCAGGCTACATTTCCTACACTCCCTCTATCAAGGCGAGCACAAGTTCCAACGAGCAGAGAATAGAGATGAGGTAAGAGAGAGCAGCGTGGCTCCGGAATCAGACTCTGATAATTCAGATGGCTCAGGAGGCCCACACTAAAGGATGCCAGGACTTCTGAAGCAGCAGTGATAGAGTTTCTTACACCCAATACCCAGGGCTATGAGTGTCAATCTTCGTAGAGCTGTTTTGCTAGAACATTCCTATATGATGTGAGGCATTTCTCTGACTCCTCTATTTCTGTTTCCCTAAGAGCTTAAATTTACAACTGGTTGTAATCTCTCCAATACTAGCATACTATTCGCATACACAGTATTAATGCATATAAACATATAAATGCTACAACTGTTATATTGGTTTGTATATGCGTGTTTATTTGGATCTGGAATGGTCCTTGAGAGGCCCACTGGAATGTCATTGAAAGCCTGGTCCTAGGCTTTGCATTTTTGCGAGGTGACAGGTCTTTAAGTGGGGCCTAGTGTTGGGTCTTCAGATCACTGTGTGCATTTCCTTGAAGGAAATGGTGGGACCCCCAGTTCTTAACTCATCTTCAGTCACTTCCGGGCTATAATGTACTGGCTTGCCACAGGCTCCAAAGCAACAGTGCCAATCCGTCACAGATGAAAACCTCCCAAATGGCTAGCCCAGATGACCTCTTTAATAAATGTGCTACAGTGACAGAGGGTTGGTATAAGCATCATTCCAAAAGCAGCTCATAGTAGTGAATACTAGGATAACACCCGAGGACGCTGGGTTTGATGATTCGTGTCCTCCAAACATCCTATCTGACTCAGATGCTCCAAAGGAAGTGGTCATGGAGAAAGAGCTTGCCATGGCGTCCATGCCTTATAGGGCAGTGGTTCTCAACCTTCCTAACGCTGTGACCCTTTTACACAGTTCCTCATGCTTCAGTGACACCCCCCCCCCCCACTGCCCGCCATAAAATTACTTTCATTGCTACTTCATAAGTGCAATTTTGCTACATTTATGAATCATAATATAAATATCTGTGTTTTCCTATAGTCTCAGTGACCCCTTGAAAAGGTCATTTGAGCCCCCCCCAAGGGGTTTTAGCCCACCAGTTGAGAACGGCTGTTGTAAGAGATGCACCGATTATCCAGAGATCCCTTTGGCACCTGTGGAGAAAAGCAGGAGTGTTGAGAGATTAAATGTCTTCAAGAGGTCTGGGAGTGAGATCAGGAAGCTGGAGAAGAAGTGACTTTGAAGCCACAGCAGCAGCAAGTTCTAAGGGAACAGCTGTCAAAAGAGATCACTCATCCACAGCAGAGGCCTGCCTCAGCAAGGGACAGGGGCCACCTTTGGTGAACTTTGGTGCTGCAGGGACTCAACAGAGTCCAAATGCTCCTTTGAAAGAAGGAAGAGGAAATTGTACTTTGCATAAGGTGATGGTGTTGACCCAGGCTTACACAGGAGGATACAGCAGCGGCAGCTGTGTGCCTTACTGGACGGAGTGTAGAAGAAGAAAACCTAATGTACTTTTTGTTGTGAACACCTGAGTCAGCGCACATCTACCACCATGTGCGACTGTGAGTTTGTCTCACTGGATACACAGGGAAGCTCGAGGGAAAGTGTAGGAGAAAAATCACAGGTCCTGTGGCTATAAGTTTTGGGATTCCGCCATTTTGTAATTGGCGCTTCACTGTTTTCAATTGTTAAACATCGAGACACCTCAGTCAGTTGTCCTTATCCAGTCTTCAATTGCAATATCTTTATCATTTCAGAGTATTAATTAGGCCAAGGAAGAAAGTTTGACTCTTGTCCCTATTCTCAGGCCCAAGATCCTGGGAAGTTGCCAAGTGAAGCAACCACCAACCCATGGCTGGGAAAGAAGACAAGGCGAGGCTCCTGATGCTGCGGTAGGAGGGGCCAGTGAGTTAGGATACTGAGGGAAAGCAGGTTAGGGAGAAAGCCAATTAGCATAGTTAGGGAAAGTATTGAAAAACCAACTGCTTACCCATCAGCCACACAACTGTAGGGCTCTCAGGATGTTAATTAGCTATGTGTCTGTTAATATGCACTGTGCCAAAAGGAGGGTCCTGGACAATTAAGAGCTGGGAAACACAGGGTTAAACAGAGTAGAAAATTTCTAATAATACACATTGCTAACAGATTCTGTTATAGATCCACAAAGCAAATAACACAGCAATTTTCCAAAATCATTTGATCATTGAACCCTCTGATATATTGATTTTGGTTTAGAATATGCAAACCACAAATATCTCCATGAGACTTAAGCAGTATGAAACTCTTCGCTTCCTCAAGTGTGGGTGTAATAACTCTCCAGAGACCCAGAAATGCTGAAGACCATAGACACTGGGAACTGTTAGGTCTCAGAAACCCAGTCAAATGGTTGAGGTGCCCATTAACAACATATTAAGGGGGATACTAGCCAGATCTCTGGTAATCCCTCAGTACCTGTGGCTCCTCCCAGCACTTCTTGACCTGTCCTCCACTCTAAACCTCTTGCTCTTAGGGGCTGGGTTTCTGCTTCCCTTCCCCCACCCTGATCCCCATGCGATTCAGCCATTTTGCCAAGGGCTCCACGCTTCCTCTCATCTCCTTTTATGAACCAGTTTAGTCTGCCGCCATTTTTAGTCTGGACTCTCTCCTCTGATGGCTTCCAAATCCCTTATATATACAATAAAAAAATCTCCATAGTTTAGGAGTAGTCATGTCCTTCTCCTTTTATTTCATTTTTTTTTTCATTCAGGAACATAATCTAGGAAGACCTAGACAGATGCTTGGCCATTATTAGAAAAATCATAGCACAGGAGGATATTCCTGTTGGCCAAGTGGATTAAGATTCAGAACCCAACACTCTGTCTTTAGTAGTTTGCTACTTCTTCCGTGGAAAGACTGGTCTTAATTCAGCTAATTAATCACTAAGCTAATTAGTGCATTAAAAATCTGCTTTTCTCTCGTTTGTTAGAGGGGAAAAAATAGAATCCATTTATAGAATGTTGTTGTGCCTGTTTTAATTAGGAGGCAAGGTGACTTGGCAGTAATAAGATCTGATGTTGCAATTTCTAAGCTTTGACTTTTTACTATGAAAGCTCAAATAGTCACTTTGAAATTATATGGTCTTCAGTTCCGAAGTTACAGTCCTGTGGACACTAACACCTTCTAGTAATGACAAATTTTCACAGGCTGTGTTGATCATCACATATACAATTTGTTCTAGAGTCTCCATCTTCTGAATTTATGAAACTTGCGAATCCAAATCCATGTTTAAAGATCTAGACATAAAAACAGACACAATACTTCCTCTGAAGACATAGGGCCAGCAGTGGAAGGAAGAGAGAAATTGCTTTCTGGGTTGTCCTTGCAAAGGACGTGACAGTTATGCAAAGAAGGGTTTTTAATATTCATCAAAGACCTTGGAACCCGAGTTCCATCGCACAATGTCTAGAAGATTTATGGAACAGAAAGTTCTTGCTCAAGTTTCCTGGAAGCCTTTGTTCTGGGAAACCTAGGAAAAAGAAGATAGAAAAGCCCACACGGGGCCTTTGGTTCTTAAAGGATGTGGTTATCAGTTGGTAGGAAGGTATAGTTAGCATTCTGTCTAAGCTCCACCCCACAGTTACCTGGCAACAGCCAAGTAGGCCTGGTCCACTATAAAAGGAGTTTCTCACCTCTCTCCTTTCTCTTGCTCTCTTGATCTTCCCTTCTTGCTCCCACCCTGTCCCCATTGACCCCTCCCCCCACGTGCTCATGGCTGGCCTGTACTCCTCTACTTCTCTTTTCTCTTCCCTTCCCTTCTCTTCCCTTCCCTTCCCTTGCCTTCACCTCCCCTCCCCTCCCCTCCCCTCCCTTCCCTTCTCTTCCCTTCCCTTCTCTTGCCTTCACCTCCCCTCCCCTCCCCTCCCTTCCCTTCTCTTCCCTTGCCTTCCCCTTTCCTTCTCTCCCCTCCCCTCCCTTTCCCTCCTCTCCCCTCCCTCCCCTCCCTTCCCCTCCCCTCCCCACTCTCTTTCTCTGCTTCTATTACCCTCTTAACTCTCCTCCCCATGCCCTGAATAAACTCTGTTCTATACTATACCATCATGTGACTGGTCCCTCATGGGGAAGAGATGCCTTGGCATGGGCCCACTGAGGCACTCCCTTCCCCCATACCTCATCACACCTCCATAGAACATACCCCCTCCTCTCTTTATCTTTTTATAAACACAGTAGGTATTTTTGAGAAATCACCTATGCCATGGTTGGGCAGGGTATTACTAGCCTTTAAAATGACTATGCCATTCCTTCCAAGTTTTTGCTTGTTTGTTTTAATTTTTTATTTTTTGATTTTTCAAGACAGGGTTTCTCCAAATAGCTCTGGCTGTCCTGGAACTCACTCTGTAGACCAGACTGGCCTTGAACTCAGAAATCTGCCTGCTTCTGCCTCCCAAGTGCTGGGATTAAAGGCATGTGCCACCCTTGCTTGTTTGTTTTAAATGAGACCATCTAAAAAAATGCACAGTAGTCAGATGAAGTCTCTAGGTCACTATCACTACTTTTAGGATGACTGGAAAAAATTTTGTTCATCAAAAATTGCTAAATTTCTATTATCATATATTAATTTACACAAAGTAACAGATTTCTTGTGATATTTCCGTGTTTGCGTGCAGTGTGCTAGAATCTCCCACAATTCTTTGTATCCCACCCTTTTCCCTTTCCAAACCTGAGTCACCTCCTACCCTTTTACTTCCCTGTTCTTTCCTTTTCCTTCCTACATTGCACACAGGACAGAAAGCATGTGACCCTTGCCTTTGTAAGATTAACATGTTTCTCTTAACAAAGGCTTTAGCTGGAAGCATTCTTCCCTACCATATTTTTGAACATATGCTACGACCTCACACTGGATATGCTCAGGTGTGTACTCCCATCTGAGTACAAGATTATGATAGTCTTTCCAAGTGAGGAGCAATTCTTTGTCCCGGAGACTCTGTTGTGGGATTGAGCTGCGGTGTCATCCGTTGGTGGAGTACTGAACCTGCCTTTTTCCGCTTTACCAATTGTACTTACTGTCTTCATGATCACTTGCTCAGGAAGTACATGGCATTGGTTGAAACACCTGTCAGTAAACTTCCTGTTTAGCGACATTTCCTTTTTATTCCCCAAGCTAGAAAGTACTAAGCAACTTCCAGGCAACCCATTGGCAAAAGAACGTTTGAAAATGGTATGTAAATAGCCCTCCACTGAAAAAGGATTTCTGAAGAGATCCAGTCATGTATAGTGGGTATGCTTACAGACTAGCTTTGTCCCAGACACAGGAAAGGGAGGTTTATGAGGCAACAGGCATATGGAGGGTACAGGGACAACCGGGGACGTGCTGCCCAGGACCCCGCAGTACGTATATTCTAGCAGACAGGATTGGACTTAGCCTGAATAATAGCAGGGGCTTCACACAAAGCTATGGAAAGGCAAATGCTCAGCAGTGGTAGTGGGTCAGGAGGCGAGAACGGCATGGAGAGCTGATCATGGAGAACGAGGAACAGGGTACTCCTGAGGAAAGGATCTGAGTTCTTCTGCCACTGCTGCTTTGGGAAGAAATGCCATAGAACACCCTGTCAACACTCAAGTCAGTCCTTCATACAAGACTGACAGGAAGGATTGCAACCTCCAAGTTCCTGAGGAAAAATACCCATGGGCCTGTTCAACATGCTTGAAGGGATGTCAAACACTCCGGATGCCTCTGCGAGTCCCACTGTGTAGCGTTACATTTTACTTTCCAAGGAGCTCTCCTCAGGGAAGGGACACCAAGAGCAGAGAAGGGTTATGAGGAGCAAGGAACTGGCCCCAGGAACAAAGACTAGACCCCTGGGTGATGAAAAGTGTTTGGGAACATGGAAGAGCTCCATGGGTAAGGGAAGGTATCCCAAGGTGCAGAGAAAGGCTCTCAGAAGCCGGGAAGTGTCCTGACAGCAAGGAAGGGGAACCAGGAGCACAGAAGGAGTTCTAGGAACAAGGAAGGGTTCCCACAGTACGGAAGGGTCCTGGGGGCACGGGACAGGTCCTAGGAGTAGAGAATGGGTCTTAGAGTTGGGAAGGAGGCCTTAGGAATACTTCTGTTCCTAGAAGTAGGGGAAAGGTCCCAGGATGAGGGAGGAAAGGAGTCCTAGGAGCAAAGAACTGGGGTCCCAACAACAGGAAAAGATGACCCAGGAACAGGGAAGGAGTCCAGGGAATAATGGAGATTCCTGGACAGGCTGTCATCTGTCCATCTTGTAATACACGAGGAATAGTGAGGCTCTGCTCTTTTCTATTATGGACAAGACAGTATTTGTTAATCATATTTGAAAATTAAATTGAAAGGGCACAAAATTACCATGTCCACCCCTAAACAGGAAACCTTAAAGTCCATTGGTTAGAAGATAAGCTTCACTGTAAAGAATTTCATCCAGTCAGAGCCTGTATACCATTGTATTCTTCCTTCGCCATACATCCCCTCTTGGTTTTGAGGGAACTAATTAAATCCTGTGTTCTCTAAAGGCCCTAGATGTATACACACCAAGCTGAGCAGTCATTTGAAGGGGTGGTCCTGAGAGAGCCAACTTCTGTTGAAGTATATGCCATCAGCCTCTTTTGATCTACAGAGAGTAATCTCAACTTTTTGTGGAACAGTTCAAACAAACAAACAAACAAACAAACAAACACAAAACAGTGGTCTCACCAGAAGAGAGAACTGGTTCCTCATGGCTCTGTTCACAGTCCTCACACCCCCCCTCTTTCTCCTCAGTCCCTAGCCCCACCCCCATGTCTACACAGCATGGGTCACTGTCTACCACCGGAGGAGAAACCCAGAGTAGCAGCACTAGGCAGGGTTGCTCTGGTCCTGGCCCTGTCTCTGAGGGAATGTATGAAACTTAACTACATCTTTAACCCTTCTTCATCTTCCTTACAAAGAGAAGGAAAAGCAAAAGGAATCTAGTAGAGATTAGGCAAAGGCAAGGATAGCTGAAGAGAGACCTTATAGCCAAAAGGGGCCAATTGACCATAATGGCACACTAAAGACTCCTTCTCCTCAGCTGTACCTCAATATACTCTGACCTCTGACCTCTAAGACATCATATGACCCTGTCACATTACTACCACATGCTCCTTTCAGGCACCAATCCCTTGGCTGAGGGCCCTAAGTCTCATAGTCATGCAGAGTAAAGACAAGAGAGTCCTCAGGGCCAGCCCTGCTAGAGCTCTTGGCCATTGAGTTCATGAGTTATGGCTCCTGAGGCAGGGGAATCAATGCTTGGGGAGTAAGCTGCATTTCTCAGAAGACTTTGCTGAGTTCATTTTTATTTGTGTTTCCTAAGACTTCATTGTTAAAACACCCTTCTGTCTAAACAAAAGCTCCAAGCCTCCAATAAAATCATGAAAGTACCCCTTTAATCTAACCATCTGAACATGAGAGTGGACGTTTCCAAGAACTCACGGACCAGCCTGCATGGGCTACCTGGTCGCTCAGAGTGGAGGAAGATGAGCTAATGTCCCTGGGACAACACAAAGTCATGGCCGGCTCACAGCTAAGACATGGATGCAGTCTTCCAGATCCTTCCTTAGGCTCACCACCATGCCAGCCCACGTGAGAACGACAGCCCTGGTTTTCATTCTTGTGCCAAGAGGACCTCAGAAGTCTCAACCAGAAAGCAATGCAAAAACGCCAGCAAGCATTTCCAGAGGATGCTGTGGAAATGCTCACAGTCCTTACAAGACAGAAGTGAGAGGCTCTGCCCTAACTTAGCTGCTGAAGTCCCAGTGAAATGAGTTCTAATGGGCAAGGTAAATTATTTTTCTTCTGCTAAAGCACATTTTCCCCTCATTTGGACATGTTCAGTAGAATAAAAAGAGGGGACTTGGAGGGTCCAGACCCAGGGAGAACGGAGACATGCTTAGACCTTTAACAGAGGCTCATTTTAGTGAAGTATTCAGAGGTCCCATGGGCCCCGAGAATTAAATGCTGTCACTCAGGTCCGAAAGCAGAGTTGTCCGGTTTGCAGACACTTGTCATAATTAAGCTAATGGCTCTGAAAATGTGCCTTGATATTAAATCTATCTCCGCTGAGGAGCAGGGCTGATTAAAACCACAGCTTGACAGTTAATGATGAACCTCTGCTCGCTGGGCTCTGAGACTGAGCTGGCCACTTTAGACTAGCGCCTACCCTTTGCTCTGGCCAGTTTAGACGTTGGCAGCAGGCAGTGTGAGGCCCTTGACTACCCTTGCCTCTTCCTCTGAGGAGGAGCAGGCTTTTCATCTTCAGCCACATCTCACAGACTCCACTCTGCCTTTGAGAGAACAGAGCTCTCGCCTCGAAAGATGCTTTTGAGTCATCGCCTAGCTAGAAGCATGGAAGTTCTATAGGCTGTTGGAAGAGCAGAGGCAGAGGCAGAGGCAGAGGCAGAGGCAGAGGCAGAGGCAGAGGCAGAGGCAGAGGCAGAGGCAGAGGCAGAGGCAGAGGCAGAGGCAGAGGCTGTAGCCAGCCCTTTTAGGGTCTTGTCTAGAAGATGGGATGTCAAGGCGAGCCATGCTCAGTTTGACCTTAATGTCAGAAAAATTCAAGTTCAAGTCACTCATCTGTCTGTCAGTTTCCTGAATCTGACTTTGGGGCTGATGTTCGGGCAGCACCAGGGCAACTTGAAATAGTCAGAGGGAAGTCGCTCACTCTGAGCTGACTAGAAGGCTTCTAGATGCTACAACTGCTCTTTCCAGGGAGAGACTGGGTCCTGCTTGAGGAGGAAGGTGAACACTGCAGATCTAGCTCTCCTGCTCTGAGAGCCAGTTTCCCCCCAAACAAGGACCCAAGAAGTTACTCTGAAGGGCTCCTGTGCACTCAGTAGTCCAGAATTTTAGCTTATAGACTTTGCTATCTCTCATTGCATCTAGTCCTGTTTTATATCATTAACCATCCCCAAGCACATTGGTTTACAGCTTCTCGGTACCCAGGACCTTCACAAGCAGGAAACAAGCAGTATAAAATGTACAGAGTGGATCAGGAGATTCCGTCTCCCTGTCCTCTCCACTGTGACACCCGAGTCCCTTTAGAAGATATCAGACACTTTACCCTATCCTTGGCTCTCCTAAATTCCCATTAAAGCCTGTGTTTACTTACCTTGTAACACCCTCCCTTTTCAAGCTTGGGGATTCCTTGTCCAGGGCATTGTAAGTACTTGGGGTCCATCTAATTGAAGGAAAGAGAGGGCTCCCTGTGTGTTGTTGTTCACTGTTAAAGAGACGGGCAGCCTTGCAAAGCAGCAGCAGCCTTGCAAAGCAGCAGCAGCAGCAGCAGCGACATCGCCACACTGCTTATTGTGCACCCGTCATTGTTTGAGCTGCACCCGACATTGTTTGAGTGTTGTACATCCATCTTGATGGCTTGCTTGGTGTTTTGATTGACTGGTCTGTGCTGTGTCATTCTTCTCAAAGCCGGTCCTAACACCAAATCTCAGCAATATTTCTCCATTTTGGAAAATGTGTCAAATGGCCTTAGCCCTGGGACCAGTGAGTACCAGAGCTGGAAATAAGGTTTATGCTGGTGGTTGCTCCTGCCTGTCCTTCACGATGGCTGCCTGGTCACCACTTTGAGGTTGTACCAGGCTTAAACTTCCTTTTGCATGAATTTTCTTGTTGGGCTGAAGTGAATTTCCCTTTTCCCTTCATCTGTGTGGAGCATGGAAGGGATTGTTCAGTGCTGTGCTCTCTTCTTTACGTTATTAAACTGCTGTTTCCTACTCTTATAAAAAGGCCAGGTTGCAGGCACAGCAGGGCACACCTATTAATCTCAGCTAGTCCACAGGCAGAGACAAGATGGTCATAAGTTCAAGGCCAGACCCTGTTTCTAATTTAAAAAGCTTTACAGTGTTTGCCTAGTGTGTGTGAGGCCCCAAGATTAACCCACAGTACTTTGCAAAGACATGAGCAATGGTAGGGACCTCTTAAACCATCTTTAAGGGAGACAGAGAGAGAGAGAGACTGGAAAAGGCTGGCAAAGGCCATAAGAGCCCAGGAGGAGAAGAGACAGAGCAGCAGTGAGGTAGGGAAGGAGACTAGGAACCAGGACT
The DNA here is from genome assembly GCF_947179515.1 of Apodemus sylvaticus. Taxonomy (NCBI): domain Eukaryota; kingdom Metazoa; phylum Chordata; class Mammalia; order Rodentia; family Muridae; genus Apodemus; species Apodemus sylvaticus. The sequence continues at coordinate 23,906,362 of NC_067489.1, forward strand.
GCACAAAGGCAGACATGACAGGAGTCTCGCTTGCTTGCCGGCTAGCTCCCACAATACCCCAAGGTCAGACTCCCTCCAGGCACAACCCTTCCCACCAAGCGGCTGTCACACGTTAGAACACCATTAGGAAAGTGACACCCAGTTAAAAGAGTCCCCGTCCAGTGACCCGGCTGACACTCCTGTCTGACCCATCAGGGTCCCGAGTGACAGCTGCTCCCTCTCTGGGATGACTGAGGCCTGTAATTGTGCTGAGAGGCAATGGCTCCGATGCCCGGGCCGCCTCACACAGCCGCTCACTATCATTAGCTTTCTTACACGGTTCTGAAGCCTTCCGCTGCCACAACAGTAATTACCCAGAGATTAGGCAGGCATTAAGCACTCCTTAATTTGACACATTGCAATGATCTCCATTCAGCCTTTCTGCTCGAATAACTCTCAACAAATATTTCAGAGGCTACCAAAATAAACAGAAGTGCTGTGTTTGCACAGCTGAGTCTCTCTCGCTTCTCTGAATGCCATCAACTCCAGGTAGGGGTAAGATGTGATCCTGATGGGAGATGGGCAGGCAGGGTAGCGTGCAGAGGGAGGAGCAGGAAAGTGATGTCCAAGGCAGCCTGAAAATGCAAGCCCGTACAATGGGAACAAATCAACACAGCGTTAACATACGGCATGCTCTGACTCATGATGATTTAATTGGACCCATTTTTTAAGCAAGTAGTTATATAAGAACCCAGTAAAAAGATAATCAGAATTTTTATACTATACTATACTATATAGAAAAAATTAATAATTACAGTGAAAGGAGTTATGTTGCTGTTGCTGGATTTTTTTCAGCAGGTCATAACCTTAAATATTAGTCATTAAGTTGTGATGGAAAAGCCACTGTTTTTTGTTTTTGTTTTTTTTTTTTGGAAAAGCCACTGTTAATATGCAATAAATCTCAGTGGGAGCCATCACAGGGAAGACAGACTCATTTGGTAATTATAACACATTGGAAGTTCAGTATTCCCTTTTTTGTATTGTTTTACACACACACACACACACACACACACACACACGCGCGTGCGCGCGTGCACACACAGACATACACACACATGCACGCACACACATACACACATACACACACATACACACACATACACACACATACACACACACATACACACACATACACACACATACACACACACATACACACATACACACATACACACACACACATACACACACACATACACACACACATACACACACACACACACATACACACACACACACACACACACACACACACACACACACACACACACATTCTACCCCTGACTACTTAAGTTGGAAGTTGTTGGATATAGATGGCACTGTATCCCAGCATCCTCTAGACCCCTCTTAAGCAATACGAGAGAGAGAGAGAGACAGAGAGAGAGAGAGAGAGAGAGAGAGAGAATGGGTGCCCATAAAAATTAGTGTTAAATTTCCTGAGCAAAGCATCTTATGGAAAGAAATGTTTACTCTGCTAATTTCAAAACTTTCACTCCATTGTCGCTTGTCCCATTGCTGTGGGCTTGTGGTGCTATCTGTCCCAGAAGGATGTTTAAAAGCCAGAAGCAGGGATCAGAATTCAATTGGGCATCAGTTGCCTTAGTCACAGTCTTTCTTCATCACAACAGAACAGTGATGAAAGCACACAGCAGTGGCAGAGTTGTAATAACTGCAACAAAGAACATTCGCTCCCCAAAGATCAAGATCATTAGTGCTCGGTCCTTTGTACAATGTAGACAGTCAGTGACTTTACACCAAGGCATAGATGGGAAATTCACCGGACTTCCAAGCAACAAGAAGACAAAATGTCTACTAGGTATCTTTGATAACAGATTCAATATCCAAAGCAACTATGACAAGTTGGGATAGATGACTAAGCTAATCAAAGGATAAGGAAAGGACAAACAAAACCTCATGGTGGGGGTCTTATCTGTCAATGTCTCAAGCGTGGAACCAAGTGAAGAAGAGAGGCAGAGAGGATGGTCCTCAGCAGCGTGTCACAGCAATGACTCTGGTGTAACAGATACATCATTGCGACAGTAGATGAGATGTCCCCAAAGTAAACTTTGTTCTCCAGCTAGAACAAGTGACAAACTTGCCTTCTGTGCTTACGGATATCAGTCCATACCAGAAATACTGATTCCCATACCACAGCAGTAACCAAGCCATTACAAATTTCCAGGGGTGAGGTCAGGCACTGAGTATACGGTGCAACCAGTAGCCAAACCTACACAGCCCAGCTTCTGGGCCCTCGGCCCTCCCTCCCCATGCCAAGGGTGCATTTTGAATTGTCTTTAGAATACAAGAGTTTCTTCTGAGATGAAATACTAATCCAATAAAGGAAAGTTAAAACCTTTCTTTGCAAACCATATATGAGAAACACCACAGAGGTTAGCTATCAATCAGGTCCCTCTCTGACTTGAGTCCATGCCCGCCTTCCCCTCCCCCAAAGTTCCTCACACTTGGTTACATACAACTATTGTGAGTGCAGCTGGGCAGTGTGGCAGGATGGGGCTAGCTAGTTTAAAAGCCATGTCTACTTCTCACCAAACGTGTTCATTTCTCCTACCAGCCAGAGTCCCTGAGATTGCAAAGCTTTTCAGAACCTCATGTTTGTCCATCCCAAAGCCGCACTGTTCTGTTGGAAAAACAGTCCTTAAAAGAAGATCTTTGAGTCCTTCTATCTTCAATACAGAAGAAATGTTGACTCACACAGCGAAAGGTTTCATGGGACCCACTACTACTAACTGTCCAAGCACTAGGAACACAGGAAAATGGACATCAGGTGCCAGAGAAGAGGAGAGTATGGGTGTGGCCAAGCCTACAGTCAGAACTTCAGAACAATCAGTGAGCTACCTGCCACTGCCTGCCCTCAGTTCCTCATAATGGATGGTTGGTATATGAGAGTCAGATGTTGGGACCCCAGAGGTATAAAATGCCAATGAGATTTCTGTTCAACGGGGGGGTGAACCACATACTCAGGAGTTAGCATATACTTTGTTAGGATGAGAGAAAACAGGAAAGGTTTTAGGGCAAAGCCCAGCTGAGAAGTAGAAACGCACTTGGCAGAAAAGTAAAGAAAACGTATTTCGAAAGGAACATCAGGAAGAGATGCGCAAGGCTCAGGCGAGTTGGGATGCTCTGGGGCACACAGCTGATTTGATGTGGTTGAACAGGGACATGTGGGACCTGAGGTAGGACCTGGTCTAGACCAGCACTCGGGTGACATCCAGTGTTACAGCTGTGTGGTCAGAAGGTAAGACGAAAGGAGACCAGCAGCAAGACAGGACAGTTAGTTACGGTACCCGGTGAAGGAAGGTGTCAGTTTCTCCACAGCTTTCTTAGGGACTCAAGATGCTTGTGGTCCACGGCACCCTTCAGTTACTGTCGCTTTGGCAGACAATGAGTTAACTGAAGTGGTTAAGCCCAGGTCTGTTAGCTTTGAACGTGGTCCCACCATAGCTCATTCATAATTTGCTTTTCTGGGGTTCTCACCTGGGAATAATTTAACCTAAAAAATCTGCTTCTCAGCTACTTTTGTTCATTATTTCTGGTCCCACTCACTGCTTCTCAATTGCTCCAGTGGGGCTCATGAACGCCTCTTATTACTGTGTCCAAAGGTAGACATACTGGCAGCTCCTTTCAGCATCCCCTGGGTAGCCAGAATTCCCTTTGGTCCTTCCCTTCTTGGAGACTGCAGACACCTGGGGCTTGCCTACCCTCTGCTGTCTTCCAGGGTGCAAGTGTCCATGAACGATGCTTACATACTTAGCCCCATTTCTTTGTCATGCAACCTATACAATGATACGACCTGACACAAAATGCTCAGTCTCACATAGATCTCTTCCTTCATCAGCTTTGTCAACTAGACAATTAAATAGACCTAGAGTCATCTAAGAATGGAGTCTCAATTGAGGGATTGCCCAGATCACATTGGCCTGTGGGTGTGCCTGTGGGGAATTGTTTGGCTTGTTAATTTATGTCATCCAGCCCGCCATGGGCTAGTGATCTTGGGTAGCTAGCTAAGCATGACTGAGTAAGCCAGCCAGCAAGTAGTAAACATCTGTGGTCTCCATGGTGTTAGCATTCTGTATAAGCTCCACCCCACAGTTACCAGGCAGCAGTCAGGTAAGCTCCACCCCACGGTTACCTGGCAACAATCAAGTAGGCCTGACCCACTCTAAAAGGGGCTGCTTGCCCCTACTCTCTCTCTCTTGCCTTCTTATTCTCTTGGTTTCTTATTTCTCTCCTTCCCTTACCCCCTCTCTCCCCATTCCCTTACCCCTTCTCTCTCCACATACTCATGGACAGCCTGTCCTCCTCTCCTCCTCTATTTCTCTCTCTCTCTCTCTCTGCCTCTTAACTCCCCTCCCCATGCCCTGAATAAACTCTATTCTACACTATACCATCCTGTGGCTGGTCCCTCAGGGGGAAGGGATGTCTTGGCATGGCCCCATGAGGCACCCCCTTCCCCCACACCTCACCACCCCTCCATAGGACATAACTGCCCCTCTCTCTTTATCTTTTTGTAAAAGATAAAGCTTGAGCTCCTGCCCCACCTTCTTTCAATGTTGGATGCTAACCTTGAAATAAACCCTTTGTTCTCTGAGTAGCTTTCCATCAGCGTGTTTTATTGTAGCAACAAAATGAAAATGAAAAAGACCTCCAAACTACACTCTTGCTTCGTCTCTCACAGAAGGCTGGGCACACCTCCCCTCTCCTCTGACTTAGAGACCTTGCTTCAGCTCACCAGGGCTCTGCTGTGCCTTTGCTTTCGACTTGTACTTCAGGGGATGGTGTGGAAGGCTTTTATTTCTAGGAGCTCTAACTTCCCCTTGGTTACACTTTGAATAAAAAGAGTCTCACACACTCAATGGTAGGACTCTTGATCTGCAGCTGGTGAACCATTAGGAACGTTCTGGAAACTTTGGGGGTGGGCAGGGAGGCTTGGCTGAAAGATGCAGATTGTCAGGGATGGGTCCATGAGGCTGTACCATCCCCGCCCTCTTCCTGGCTTACCCCCATCTTCTTGTCCATGACGTGAGAATCTCCTCTTCCAGTTACTCCCACTGGCTTGCTGAGGATCATGAAGACAGGTTCATGAGACACCTCTGAGACAGTGAGCTAAAGTGAGGCTTTCTACTCTAATTTGGTTTTGCCAGGCATTCTACCACAGAGACAAATAACCATCGCACCTCTGCATGCTTTACCTCCTAACATGCTCAAGCAGGTGGGGAGAACAGACCACGTCCCCTCCCCTGTGTCCAGGGAGGTAAAAAAAAAAAAGCAAGCCTGGGGACAGCACATACTGTGTAAGCAATGGGCCAGGAAATGGCAGCGCCTCCTGGGGAAGTGGAGATACTGAAATCCCTACCTTGGGAGCTGGAAAACTGAAACACCAAAGGGGCAATCCACAGGAAAATGTTACTTGCTGAGAATCGGGTGGGGCTGGGCAATATGTCTCTTTGGAGATGATTTCTATTGTTCACGGAGACAATCTGGGAATGAAGATTAGCGCAGACTCACTGAAGAAGACCAAGCAGTACCTCAGAAGCTAAAAAGAAGGGAAGCTGCCACGCCCCAGCTCTGAGCCTTGCCAAAGACTGGGCTTCACCAAGCTAGGGTGAGCCCATCGGTAAGACACAGAGCTGAGGAGGTACGCAGCACATCTTCCTCGAGGAACTGTCAGCAGGATAAGGAAAGAAGAATGCTAAATGCCACACTCTGTCTTCAGAGGAAGAATAAATCGATCCAGGAACTAGTCGTAGACACTATAGGCAGGCAGGCTTCAGCCTGGGGAAGTGAGACCTTTTCAACTAGTGCTGCCTACCAAAAGATGAGATGGGGAATTTCTTAACTGTTGGAGTCCATGTTACTAATGGGAACCAAAGAAATGCACTCTAGGTACATTCCCAGGCAGTGGGTGCAGGAATTCCTGCATGGCAGAACAGATGATTTCTGAAATCTCTCTTGCTTGAAGCTCCTGTAACTCTAGATTTTAACCAAGCTGAATGAAAGCATAGGAGTCAGATCCCTCCTAGACAGATAATTGCCTCCCTCTAATGCTTGGAACCTGAGCCCCTGACTAGCCAACAGCTAAAATACCGTGGACTAAGCAGTATTGCCTGGTTTTGTGCCTCACCCTTGCTTGCCTGCATTTCTATGTGTTGGTTCTTTTCTTTTCGCCAAGCTCTGTAAGCAGAAGGTTTTTGTCTGAGCAAGCCCCTGAACTGCCAAGAAGAACCTGTGCCCTTAAATAGTAATGAGATCTATCGCTCCCCTTTAACAAGTGCATCTTCCCCGAGTGCTAAGTAAACCATCTCCATTTGCAGTGTCAATATCAGCACAGGCCTCCCCTGCCTCTCAAGCAGCCCAAACAGATTGCAATTGGCTGCCAGTCCCGGGTCCTGTGCTCAGTACGCGCTGTCAATGGGCATGTCCATAAGATACCGGGACTATTGATCAGCATAGGCATTTAGGGGTCATGGGTCGATGAGAACTCATGCCAAGAGATGTAGAAAATGATAGCTTTCAGATAAAGGCAGCAAAGTGAGCTTCCCAGAGGAGAAATAATATAGCTCAATTTCCTTGTCCTGCTGCTTGTCAATTCCCCTTGGTTTTCTGGGAGATGGGAGGAGCAGGCAGGGAGAGACGATGGGGAGGAAGGGAGGGAAGGGAGGTGGGGGATACTAGCAACTCAAGGGTTTGACTGAAAACACTTCAAGGAATGGAAAATCAACGGTTACCATGAAACCATGCATCATCCTCCATCCGCCACCCCACTGTCTGCATCAGAAGAAGGCATGAGAGTCAGGCAAGCAGGATTCCTGAGAGAGACTGGTGCAGAGGAGGAGAATGAAGGGAATTGTGCAGAAATGGCTTTTGATAGAGCCACAGAAACCAGTTCAATAGTTCTCATCTGGTCCCAGCTCTGGGATGGTTAGCTAGATGGGATAGATTCTTTGTTCCCAGTGATAGTCTTCTGCTACCTCACGATGACCTGAGGGAGGGAACAGGCTGTTGCCCTTAGCAGCAGTGTGGCTGTACATCCCTGAAACAAAACCCCCATGAGATGGCTCAGTTCTGATTACCCTGCTCCCCTCACTACACATTCACCAGAAACACTGTAACTGCTGAGTGTGACTACATTCGGTGATGGGCAAAAAGTGATTAACTTAATAAGAGGCCATGAGGCTAGGACCTGATCTACACTTGACTTGTATACTTAAAAGAAAATTTGGGCACACGGGAGATAGCGAAGAGGTGTGTGCACAGAGTGAGGACCACGAGAGAATGCACAGAGAGGGAGGCCGTGCACTAGCCGAGGAGTGGTCTCAGGAGAACCAAAGGCCATGAAGCTTTGGCCTTGGCTCAGGAGTCCCCAGAAATACAAACCTCAAATAAACTTCTGTTGTGTGACTCACTTGACTACAGGATTTTGTCATGGTAGCCCCAGGAAATGAATGCAATGTGCTGAGGGTATCATCGATATAGGTTTGGGGAGTGGCAAATGGGATGGTAATTATTTTTTGGCTATTCCATGACCTGGAATTTTGAATATTTTCAAGCTATAAAAAACTGCCTATCGTTTTCAACCATGAACTGACTTAATGTCAATTAAATGGGTCTGATAATTGATGTGTATGGAAATGCCCGTACAAATATGGACTTGTGAATGAGCCCATCTTAAGACCTTTTTGTGCCTCCTATCCTCATCTTAGGTTTGGGAGATCATTCTAGTCACAGAAAGAAAAGTCAATAGTCATGATGGAAGTAAGCAGTAGTCAATAAAATGGCAAAAAAGTCACTTTCAAGTTCATGACTGAAAAACCTGATATTAAAGTTCTGCTGCTTCTTCCTAGACATGACCACGCACAAAGATGACTGCACACTGGGCCCTGCTTCAGGGCATCTCTTCCTTTCTTAGGAGACTCTGTGGTGATCTCATATATTACTTGGGGAATTGTCTTACTGATTCACATTCCAGCTTGCCCCCCAGACAGTAAGATTTACCTCAAGTCCTGCCAGTCATCCTCTGGGCTTTAATTACACTCTGAATGCTGCTCAAAGCGGTAATTCAGCATCTGTGTCTAAAATTCTGAGTGATGTCACAGGGATGACACATTTTAACAGGGTAGAGCTGCATCACCCTTCATCCTTCGTGATCTATCCATGTGTCACCATGTGTCAGTCTGTTCATCCATTCATTCTGAATAGCAAATGTTGGAGACCCAGGTTTCACTGTGCTTGATTCTCAAAATGTCATTAAAATGACAAGAAACACAACAACAACAACAACAATCATCACCACCTTAGCAAACTCTGAAAGAAAACTGGCAGAAAGACTGAGCTAACAAGGAATATCAATAAAGTTCTGGGAACAGGAAAACAGTTAAGCGACGAATGAGCTGACAGAGAAGAGAGAGCTGAACTCTGTGCTGGCAGAAAAGAGACGCGCCAAGCACGAGGACTCTCCACGCGTGACCCCGGAGACGCGCCAAGCACGAGGACTCTCCACGCGTGTCCCTGAAGCTCAGGAATCAGAAACACCATGGAGCAGGGTGTGTAGACGAATGTAAAGGAAAGAAGGTTGGTCAAAACCAGGGCTCACAGATGCCCTCTGTTACCAGGCTGCCAGGTTGCCCCTTCTTTGTTGCCATGGGAACCAGAAGGGTCACTGGACAGGGTGTTTCTTGACGTGTCACTCTGGGATGAACAGCATTCATCTCTTCAGAGATCAGCCCAGAAATGCAGATCCTTAGGCCCCACTACAGACAACCAAATCAGAAACTTGGGGATGGGATCAGCAACTCAGGTGTCAAGCAGGCCTTTGAGTGATTCCATTGCAGGCTCGCATCTGAGAGGAGTCTGATAGCGGGCACTGAAAACATGGAGAGCTAATTGTGGAAGAGAGGTGATGGGCAATCCAGATGGAGAGTGTTATAGCAGCTCCCCAAATCAGCAGCAGTCCTTTCTGCTTTTAGGGTTTTATCTGAGTTAGTCTCTAGTTTTCCCTTCTGAGAATAGTCCCAGACCAAGAGAGCTACTCTTAGAGACTGAGAGGAATTGCGCATGCGTGTGCGCATGTACACAGCCTGGAGCTCCCACTGTTTCAGTGAAAACACTGGAAAACATGGAAGGCTGTGAAAGAAGGCTCCTTTCTCTCTCAGGAAGTATACACGCACAAATTAGGACCCTGCTGAAGTGCTATTGGCATGAGGAGTTTAAAAAAAATGGTAGGTGTGGACTGAGTGTGTCTGGAACTACAAGAGCCAACTAAAGACTTAAATATACGAAATGCTTTCCAAGGGACCCTTATGAAAATTTAATTGAGGAGTTGTGAGACTTAATTAAAAAAAACTTTTCAGAAAGGATGAGCTGGGAAATTATATTTTCTAAGCCACGAAAAAGGTTAAGAGAAGCGACCAGTAATAGGATATGTGTGTGTGTGTGTGCATGCTCATGTGTGTGTATGTGTGTACACATATACATATATTATTAGTATAGGGAGAAAGTCTGAAGTGATGATGAAGACATGAACCAAGTTTAAGATCATGTCAAGTGCTGCCTGCATGTGAAGCAATACTGACCCACATCTGCAGACGGTGGGAGTATAAACCAGTGCAACTACCATGGGAAACACATCGGCACTAGATAGACCAAAGTACAGTGTGTGCACAAGCTGCATCTTAGCTGTGGCCTCTTGTCCTGTCCTGTATGAAAGTCAGCCACACACATCAGAAGATAATGGTGGCATTATCCTTCATAGGGAAGTCCTGGGAAAGCCAAATTGATGCGTGCCAGCAGTTCAGTTGGGAACCAAACCATGGGATAGTCACATGTGGAGTGGACAGCAGTAGGAAAAGCCATATCCACATAGAATTTTTACATGAGCAGCCTTCACATGCATAGATTGTTAAGTGCTTATTTTAAAGAAATTATTATGTCAAGATTAAGCAAAATCAAAAAGAAAGAAAAAAACCCAAAACACTGAACCCCCCAAAAAGAGATTAAGCAAAACCAAATATGTCATCATGACTACACATCAGATGGGCTAAAAGTATGAAAAAGCAGAGAATCCAAACATAATTTAAAATTGTGATGATTTCTAGGAAGAATAAGAATGGGGTGTGTTGGGAAAATCCACTCTTGGTACTTAGGAGTCGTTGATCATGACAGGAAGCACCTAGGAGAGGATTTTTATTGTGTTCAAACTGCACATGTATGTTTTCTCATAAGTTATACATAGCTGTGCTGTGTTTTACTGTAAAAAAATCACAAATGATGATGAATTTCTGCTACAAAAAAATACTATGAAAGATATCAGATGGAACTTAATAGAGCACACGGAGAATCTGAGGCGAGATGTGATAAATCTTCCTGAAATAGGAAGAGGCACGGATGTTAAGTGGGCAAAACTCATCCATCAAAGGAATTTTTATTCCTTTTAGTTTAAACTTTTCAGTTTCAAGTTGGATTTTAAAATGGACCTGGTAATGTAGCATCTGTCAAAAACATACTTGGAACAACAACAGCAAAGCAAGGTTAAAATGTGAATAATAATAATAATAATAATAACAACAATAAATACCTTGATAGCATAAGCTAAGATGAAGCTAGTACCAGAGTACTGAAGTATATCAAATCTATCCACAGACAAAGTTAGGGATCTAAATCAATGTATGGTGGTTTGAATATGGTTGGAGCAGAGAGTAGCACTATTAGGAGGTGTGGCCTTGTTGGAGTAGGTGTGGCCTCGGAGTGGGTGTGGCCTTGTTGAAGTGGGTGTGGCCTTGTTGAAGTGGGTGTGGCCTTGTTGGAGGAAGGATGTCAATGTGGGGATGGGATTTGAGATCCTCCTCCTAGGCACATGGGATACAGTCTTCTCCTGTTTGCCTTTGGAACAAGATGTAGAACTCTCGGCTCCTCCAGAGCCATGCCTGCCTGCACACTGCCATACTTCCCGCCATGATGATAATGGACTGAAATTTCTAAAGATTAAGCAATTAATCGTAACTGGTCAAGGGGCTGAGAATAAGTGACTGAGCCTCAGCTCTAAACGTGACATTTTCATTGTGACCTCTCTTATCCCTGCCCAGGCTCAGTGAATATTACAGAACAGGACCCAGAGTGTGGGAGTTGTAAGATGGGCAAGAGTACTGGGGCATGCTATCTTCTGGACATTACATACTAGTTACATGCATGAACTCACAGCATCTGTAGTTGCCTGCACAAGTCCTGCACAAGAAAAACACACTCAAAAAATCTAGCATGAATGGGGGAGGAGCTTATTAGACCCCACACTTAGCTGAGGAGACACTAGAGGAAGGATAATACTTTTTCTTTGGAAGTGTGGGCATGCTCTGGTAACCTCATACCTATGTACAGGCAACATTTAATGAGGTGCAGAGGCATATAAAAACACGCAAAAATTGTTAAAAAGGAGGGCATAAAGTTGGAAAGGGGATCTGTTGAGGAGAGTTGAAGGAAGAGTTGGGGGTAGATATGGTTTTAATAGTCAAGTATAGCATTCTCAAATGAATAAATTTTAAAAATTCAAAGAATAAATCTTAAAAATGTAGAAAACAAAGTCAACCCATATCTCTTCTTTTTCAGACTCTGTATGTTTGGAAACCAAATAGTATACTACTAAATAATCATTGACTTAAATTTTTTTTGCATTGAATAAAATATGTACAGCTAAATAATACACTAATTGCATGCCAACCTTATGAAATTAACTAATGGTTTTCAGAAGGAAATTTAGAAATTTCTTAGGAATCAAGAAGACTAGAAAGATGAAGAAGTTAAAAATCAAATTAGAAATAAGAACCAGATGAATCCAAGGAAATAGGAAAGCGAATGATAAAAACGAGTGGACTGGTAATGCTCCAGTTGAAACAAAACCTCAATGATTTGAGCAAGAAATGCTTAATATAAATAGTTATAAATCACTTGAAAGAAATTACCCACTGTGGGGAAAATAAGAGAATGTCTCAAGTTTAAAAAGACCACCCACGGAGGTCACAAACATGGGGGGAGTTCATCCTCAGAGTTGGGGTTCTGACCTCGTTAGAGAGGAAGTACTAGCCAGTTCACCAGATACTAGAGACATTCTGTATGTTTCTATGGACCCGTTCTTGTCTCACATGTTTAGCTCAAGTTGTCAAGCAATGGAACCCAGGGCTCAGACTAGAAAGCAGAAAGACAGGAGGGGACACAGAAGGCTGAGATTGGTAGGCAGGAAACTGGTCTGAAGATAACGAGGACGGTAGTGTGTTAACCCTAACCCAATACCTTGTCCTCATGGACCTTGCTAAGCCCTCCGAAGTACTTATGCGTGTAGTTAGAATAAGTGAACCAACAAAGCCAAACAAGAGAGATGTCAAGACACTCATGATCTCGGTTGAGTGTGTCATAGCTGACTTGTAGCTGAGGACCACTGTGAGGATATACTGTGGTGTGGCCAGAGGGAAGCAAACCGCTCCCGGTGGCCATTCAGATTGGTACTGAGGTTAAAAATAAGATGCCACTCAGATAGGTGCTGTGATCCAAACGCCAAGGATGGCATTGATTGACTCTAGTAAAGATTCCCCAGACTTGGCAGCTGTGTTAGAATCAGTGTGTTCTCCCAAATCCATCCAACCACAGCACGAGCCAAACAGGTGAAGTGAATAGGAATGGGATAGCTATCACCTCTCCTGTTTCTTTGAGTGCTTGTACAGTGGCATAAATATCTAAAATTCCACCCCCCCCAATTCAATATTGCCTGTGATTTACCACCTCTGTGTGAGATGCTCCAGGAGGAACAAGGTTCCATCCAGCCCCACCAACAATGACATGTCCTCATGCATGGGCTCAAGAACTCATGTGAGAATATTTCTGGTTTGCAAAACATGGAATACAGTGATTCAGGCAAGACCAGGAGGTTTATTGCACCAGGCAGAGCTGTGGGTAAACTTAGCCATCTGGGATTCAAACATCAGCAAAGGCTCCGGCTAGGTAATTAATTAATACTTTTTAGAATTGTATACACTATATTTTCTCATAGTCTTTGCTTTCCTCCCACCTCTCACTTATTCTCTCTCTCTCTCTCTCTCTCTCTCTCTTTCTTACCAAGTTGCCCAGGCAGGCCTTGAACTTGAGATCCTCTCACCTCAATCTCCAGGCAGGCCTGTATGCTCCATGAAGTCCAGATTTTGTATCAAGATTCCCTGTGATCAGAGCCTCTATTTCTTCCTTTCTTTTTTTTATTAGATATTTTCTCTATTTACATTTCAAATGTTATCCCCTTTCCTCGTTTCCTCTCCAACCCCCCCATCCCATCCCCACTCTCCCTGTTCACTAACCCACTCACCCCCACTTCCCCGTCCTGGCATTTCCCTATCCTGGGGCAGCAAGGTTCCAGCTATTACCAGGTCACCATAGCTCTGCTTGACCAGTGGATGAGAGACATATTTGGGTTCTCAAGAGTTAGTGTCAGGCCATACCTAATGTTTAGTTTCATTAAAAGTTCTTTGTATTTCCTCTTTCTCACTAACTCTAGGTCCCTTTGAGTTAAATTTGAAAGGAGACCAACAGAATCCACTTCTGAAAATGCAGAAAAGTCTTTTCCCAACCTTGCCTGTGTTTCCTTCAAGAGACTCTGAATCTGCACATTGAATCTTGGTCAAGGAAAGAAGCTACTGATTTGTGAGGTTTTGTCTTGTCAAGTTCTTCTGTTCCGTACACCACCTTTTGTTAGCTGTCCCACACCAAGGAGTTCCAAGGTGAAATTCAGAGGTTGAAGAGGCTGAGATTTCAATCTACAGGATGGTGGAAGTTTGCCAGTTTATCATGGGCTACTTACAGTTCACCTTACAGTCTTTGGACTAAGTCAGCCTCCAGAGAAGCCGAGGATGTAGCAATGGGCCATGACTGTTAAGAAGAACTGACTCATCAAGTGTCTTGAGTCTTTTGGAACCTGCCTGTGGTGGCCGCTGCTGACCCTCTCACCCAAAGCCAGCTGGAGTACACACGATCAAAAAGGGACTTTTGGTGTTTGACAAAAGGTTCTTTGTAATACCCGACAAGGAACTGCCAAATCTTGCAAGGAGTGGGCCCTACTGAGAGTCTTGCAGAACAGCTGAATACCAGCGGAAGTCAGGGGCTGATGTACACTGGAAACAGGGAAAGCTCCCTTTTCCTGAATCTCTTCTGCATCCTTTACTGCCAGAGCTTCTCTTGCGTCTGCTGACAAGGTACATATAGGTCTGCATCTGTCACGGGAGGGAAGCAGAAGGTAGATCCAGAGGTGAGATTCAATAACACTGAGCTGTCACAAACTGAAGGGAAATAATAAAAGAAACAGTGAAAATTAACAACCCAAAAGACCATGGCTTGAGAAGATGAAAAGATATAGAAGTTTTAGACAAATTTAATCAAGATAGTAAAAGGGAGAAGGCAAATTGAAAGGAACAGAGAACAATAAAGAGACTTTATAAATTTAAAATATTGTTACAATTGAAAGAAAATCCCCAAAGAAGTTTCTCAGAAATTAGAAGAGAGAGAGAGAGAGAGAGAGAGAGAGAGAGAGAGAGAGAGAGAGAGAGAGAGACTAGGGAGGTGGCTTAGTCAGGAAAGTACTTACCACATAAGCCTGAGGATCTCAGCTCAGAGCCCCAGCACACTTCTGAAAAGCCTGAGGTGGTTGCACATGCTACCCCAGAGCAAAGAAGATAGAGCGAGAAGGATCCTTTGGTCTTGATGGCCACCCAGCACAGCTCAATGAAGGAGCTCGAGGTTCAGACTCCAAATAATGATAGAGAGGGATTGAAGAAGCCTCCCTATTTAGACTCCTACTCCTCCCTCCATATTAATGTGCACACACATGCATCTACACCCCCACACCCCCACATATGCACAAAACAACACAAGTTCGCGCGCGTGCGTGCACACACACACACACACACCACTAAACATAATAAAAGAAAGAAAGAAGAAAGGGGAAATGGTTGGAAAGGACTGAAAGTGTGTCCATGGTCCTAAGTGAACTAAAGTGGTGCTTCTCTTTTTCTTCTTGAATCAAGTATCTCATGAGACATCGGTGCAGTTGAGCACAGAGCTGGGCCCATCTTTGACATCACCAGAAGAGAATCTGTGGATTCTCCTTGCTTCCGCTCTCCCTCTTTCCTCTCTCTGTCTGTGTCCCTTAAGGAACTGCCTTCAGATCCAGATGTTTTTCTTCCATCATCCATTTATTGACGGTCTGCTTGTTTTTTGGCCCTCAAATGTCTGTGAACTAATTATCGTGTTGCATATTTAACATCACAGTTGCTGAGGTGTCTTATTGTTGTCATGTGCTTGCTGCCCTCCAACTTCCTGTGTGGCCTTGTGACGTAGGTGCTACTCTTATACCCTTTATACTCTTTATATAGAGAGGTGCCACTCAAAAATGTAAAGTTATCAGGTATAATTGGTGAGTCTCATATGCTAGAGAGGTGTATGCTTCTGTCCTAATACTTTCTCTTATGATATATAATAATGACTCTCTTTCCATTTTTTGAGATTTTATCTTTCTGAACTGCTTGGAGAAGGTGGAAATCCCAGAGAGAAATAAAATTGGAAAGCTGGACAGGATGGGAATAGGAAGTACTTACCAAGGAGGGACAGTCACACTGTTAAAGGCTGAGGCAGCTGGAGTTAGTCAGAGCCACATCGCGGTGGGAGAGGTCGGTACAGTGACAACAAAGTTTGGAAGATGGAACATCCCAAGTGACGAACACTTCTAAAGGAGGTTGTGCCAGACACTCTTAGTGGCTCAAGGGCATTTCTCACCCCTTCCACTGGTGATCCTGGCTACACTGCCGATGGCTCACAAATGGAGCCTCATTCCAAGGTGCTCTTGTGCTTGGGAGTGCATAGCCTGTGGGTTCACTGCAAGGGAGGTAAGCAGCTGTCTTCCTGTCTCCAGATGGAACAGCTTCCTTGGTGTAGACTTTGCTCCCTGTGTGATTCAGCTGGGGATAGATTCCCTCTGCAACTGTAATCCATGTCTGTCTCTTTCCTCTAAGGTTTCCTGCTTCCCTCACATCCTGAGAGACTTCTGAGAGTCCTCTGTCCATTAACCACTTGTGCAGGCAGAAGCCCCTGTCTCGGCAGCTGTGTGTGGGTATCCAGTGTGGGGCAGAGAAGTGATTTGGTGAAGGCTGTTTGCTGAGGACAGGAACCCAAGGGTGTCATTTGGGATCAGTGGAGCAGAGCGGGCCTCTGGATAAGAGAAGCCAGGGCAGACAGAGAGGGGAAGAATCTAAGCCAGGGAGAACAACGGAATTGAAGCAAGTTGTCCTTTCTAGATGGCCTCTTTTCTTTGTTATATAACATGGCGGATGGAATAGAATCACAGCAAGTCTGGGTGTCTGGAAGAAGGCAGCTCATCATACAGACCAGACATCAGGTAAGCAGAGAGGTCACAGATGGAAAAGCGTATCCATGATGCTATCACACCATATCTGCCATCAGCCAGACACTAAATTTACAGAGCACTCACACACATCATCTGCGCTTTGCATGTTGCGAGAGACAGTTTGATGAGTTCTCCCTGTTCTTTACTCCTTCCCTTCCCTAGTGGCCTTGAGGAAGCTCCCAACAGCGCAGAAGGAAATTCACCTTCCTGCGCATGCGCATGAGCTTTGCTCTTGGCCATGTTCTGCTAATGTAGTGTGTAGAAAGTGGCGTGTGCAGAGGCTTCCTGTATGTGCCTGTAATTTGGCAAGCCTTGTGTGTTTTCATCCTCCATTTTCAAAGTTACATGGCCAGGAACCTACTGATCTAAGGGAAATGAGTACTAAGCCCAACCCACAGCCAAGATTCTCTCCGTGAGCAGCTATAAACTAGAAATAAGTACTCGCAGTTATAAGTCACTTTAATTTGAGGAGATGTTTGTGATTCAGCATTATTGCAATCATAGCTGACTAATACATTTAGGTAAACAGGAATGATTAAGTTCCCCATAAACCATGTAAAACAATTGAAAAACAGAGCTGTCAAACGTGTCTGCATTCGCAGGTCAAAGGAAAGGGTTAACCATGTTCTTAGCTACCTACTCAATGGAAAGGCTCTGCAAACATTGTTGACACATTCCACAGCTTAGAAGTCTAGCATTCAAATGAATAATTTTTAAGTGCTTTTAAAAAAATAAGTACCGAGTTTGCTAATATCCTAAGAAATGCATGTTTTCATATATGCTGCCTATTAAGTCTGTTCATATAGTATCAGCAAACATCATGTCGCCTTGGAGAGGTTCCTAGTTTTTCCTGTGAAATGTTTTTCAACGCCTGAGTGAATCAAAATGAATGTAAATGAGGTTTATTAAGTCAACCCCACATGGTGCTGTATTGTCAGCATTTGTAGGGCTGTGACAGGTTAGTTATTGCAGTTTGAAGGAAATGTCACCAACACAGCAGTCTGCAGAATTAACTTAAAAATATATATGTATAAAACGTCTTGGGATTTTCTACCCTTTCAAGAACCATCTCCTGGAAAGGTGACAGGGGATGGAGAGAGGCAAAGGTCGGCTCATTCTTTTATTTGTCAAGACTTGGTCTCTTGCTATGTGATACCTAGGGCCAGGGGTCGGGACTGTGGGTAACCTCCCAAGATTCTGAGGGCTATGGTTAATGGGCTGTGAAGAGGAAACAAAATGAGGGTGACTGGAGTTGACAGAGAATGACAGGAGCCAGCGGCAGCAGCTCAGAGTGCCCCCTGCACCCAGAATGAGTGCCGCACTGTCTCAGTGGTGTGGCGGGATTAAAACCAAGAGCAAGGAGAGGCGGGCGGGACTCTGGATGCTCAACTGTGGAACGTCAGAAGGACCGAGCATCCAGGAGTGCCCACATCTCTGATGCTCACTGAGGGAGCAGACTGGAGAGTTAGCCAGTCCCTTAGGCGAAGTGATGGCGTCCAGAGGGAGCGCACCTTCAGAATGAGCATGCGCAGTAGGCCCACCTTGATAAGCGCTCTTCTCTTACACAAAAATGCTTTACAGGGGAGCTAAGTATTCAAAGCTTTTGCTTCTGAGCCTGAATTTAGCAAGTACACCTTTTCTTTGGCTCCCAGACCTGGAGTGAAGGAATCCAGAGATAAGAAAGATGAACTGAAAGGCAACGTGGTAGACCGGGATGGACATTGGACCGGGAATGACTGGTTCTGGTCATTCTGTGGATTCCTCTGCTGGACAGATCATCTCAAATGGCTTCCAAACAGGGTCATTCTCCACTGCTGTAGCTACACAGGGGAGAGTCACTTTCCCCCTTCCCCTGAGCTCTCTATATAAAGATTCCAAATCACAGAACTTGGAGGATCTGCATATTTAAATGCTTTGCATTAGAAAGACTTAATGCCAGGAAGGAAAAAGTGAATTTCTATCTTTACCCCACTGAACTTTAAAAAGTCTTTTTCCCCCTCAAAATCTTACATTATTTCTATGATGCTATGCTATGAATTCCCTATATAAGCACATGTATCTAATGTCTAAATTTATCTTGACCATGGCTAGAGTCAGAAGCATTTGTTAAATCAGATTTACAAATGGCATATTTCTGTGTTTTTTTTTTTTGTATATAATAAGCCTAAGACATTCATTCACTGGGAAAATATTTGTTGACGGACTATTGTCCGATTCTCTGGACATCTCAGACAAAGGCACTGAAAATGGCCAAACTCCTTGGAGGGTTACACATCAATCCTATTATGGAAATAAAGACGATCAGCGTTCATTTCAATGATTCACTGTTTAATAAGGGGAGTTAATAAAACACAAACCCCTGGGGACACAGCACAGTCAATGAGGAGCCACACCCTCATGAGGCAACAGGCACGTGAAAACCAAAAGGTCCATTTGGTCCTCCAGGAAAAAGCCCGTTTGCTATCAGAAAAAGAAAGCCAGTTCTTCAGAAATCTAGAATGTAAAAGCCCACAAAGCTGTTGTTCTAGTTTGGCTTCTGTTGTGACAAACACCACAACCAAAAGCAACTTAGGGAAGGGGTTTATCTGTCTTAGAGCTTATAGTCCATCATCTGGAAAGCCAGGGCAGGAACAAAATGTGGGAACTGAAACAGAAACGTGCAAATGTGGTTTACTGGTTCGCTCTATCCTGCTTGCTGGGCTACCTCTCCTATTAAACAGCAGAGAGTCCTACTTGTGTAGGGATGGCGCTGCCTCTGGTGCACTAGGTTCTCCTAAGCCAATTAGCAAATAAGTACCTCACAGACCTGGCCACAGGTCTATCTGATTGAGACAGTTCTTCAGTTGAGGGCACCCCTTCCTCAGTGTGTCAAGTTGACAGTTAAGGTTAGCCATCTCAGTTGCCAAATGTTGAAGACCATTGGAATGGGGGTTGGGGATGTAGGCAGCCTCTGCTTCAGAGAGACAATCAGAGCAAGTATACCTAGAAGGGCTTACTTGTCCAAGTCTCATTAGGTGTTATTAGGTGACTTGGGTTCAAAGACAGAGCTGACCTGGGGTGTCTCCCTCCAGCAAGAAGCTTCCAAATAATAGTGCCTATAGCAAACAGAAGGCCTTACAGGTCTTAATCCAAGAGGCATCTTCAGGTTACTAGTACATGTGACGTCTTATAGCACACCTGGAGACCAAAAATGTCTTCCTTGGAAAGGAAATCCAGTGCAAGAAATGAAGCCAGAAGCTGGAGAACTTCCCATATATAGCAGCAGCTATCTGAGGAGCCAGCGAGAAGTCCAAGAAACATGATGATCAGGACACTCTTGCCACAAAGTCAAGGAAACTACATGTGCTGTCAAACACCTCACTGAACACATTTATTCAACCTTTTGTCCAAGACATTTTCCAGCAGTTTCCTAAGGGAACCTGATCTACGAGAAATACTAAAGGCCTTCCTTCAGACAAAAATAGTAGCATCATGGATAAGTGTGAAAGACAACACACATGTAGTCTTCATATATCATATCTCCTCCATCTACTGTAGAAGACAATGACAGACCGCAATACTTTTGAGGATGCAATCTGTATCAAAATAGCATGAAAAGGAGAGAAAGAAGGCTGTTATAGTGAAGAAAATTTCCTATAACATGTGGAAATTGTGTTTGATAAGCTTCACTTAATGTGTGAAAAGGGGGCTATTTGGGAGAAGGGGGTCTGCCTGTGGGGTCATAGGAGAGGGCGGTTAGAATGTGACCAGAGTGGATTATGTCTCTGTTATTATACACAAAAGTCTTTCAAAAACCAATTATTTTGTCCTGAAGTTTAGATCCTCTGGATCCTGTCTCAGAAGTGTCTTTAGCAACAGTGACTTAACTTCTCTTGGAGGCAACCAAGGGTAACAGAAATAGCCTGTATTTTTTTTGGAAGTCTCAGATTCCTTTTACCAACAACTCAGAAGGGTTTATCATGCCCAGTACTTTAGATACCAGAGTTATTTTTTTTAAGATAATCTATGGTTCTTATGTGAAGCATTGGCAGCCCAAGTGTGATAATTTCACTTAAACTATATAGTTATAGACATGGGTATGGGTATAGGTATGGGTATAGATATAGGTAGGTATGAGCATGGGTATAGGGATAGGTATGAGTATGGGTATAGATATGTGTATAGGTATGGGTATAAGTATGGATATACATATGGGTATAGGTATGGCTATGGGTATAGGTATGGGTATAAGTATGGTATAGGTGTGGGTGTAAGTATAGGATGGGTGTAGGTATGGTTATGGGTATGGGAATAGATATGGGTATGGCTATAGGTATAGGTATGGTTATGCATATGGGTATAGGTAAGGGTATGAGTATGGTACAGGTGTGGTTATAGGTATGGGTTTAGGTATGGGTATGATTATAGGTATGGGTTTAGGTATGGGTATGCATATAGGTGTAGGAATGGGTATGGCTATAGATATACAATATATGTATTTTATCTAATTTTGGATAAATAAAATGTAAAAATAATATGTAATTCATGGCTTTTCCAAACATCCTTAGTGTTATTTCTCCATATTCTCCCCTCTCCTTCTGACCTCTGTCCCCAATTAAAGCTCACCTTCAGTTGTCCCTATTTCCCCCTCCTACCACTGTACCCTGCTGTCCCCATCCCTAGCACGTCCTATGTATTAAAAGGTAGCTTCTTACCGCCCCGGTTTCTGCAGTTACTTTAGGTTGTATATGTACGTCTGAGGATTTGGAGCTAGGCATCTCAGATGAGAGATGGCTTTCTGGGTGTGGATTATCTCACTCTGTATAATATTTCCAAGTTTAATCTATTTACCTGGCAATTTCATGCCTTCATTTCTCGTTATAGCTGAGTAGTATTCTATAATGTACACGGGCCACATTTTCATTATCTGTCTATCTGTTGTAGGGCATGCAGGTTGTTCCCATATGTCGCTATTGTGACTAAGGCAGTGTCTTAGTCAGGGTTTCTATTCCTGCACAAACATCATAACCAAGAAGCAAGTTGGGGAGGAAAGGGTTTACTCAGCTTACATTTCCACATTGCTGTTCATCACCAAAGGAAGTCAGGACTGGACTCAAGCAGGTCAGGAAGCAGGAGCTGATGCAGAGGCCATGGAGGGGTGTACTGGCTTGCTCAGCCTGCTCTCTTATAGAACCCAAGACTACCAGCCCAGAGGTCTACTGCCTACAAGGGGCCCCCTCCCCTTGATCACTAATTGAGAAAATGCCCCACAGCTGGATCTCATGGAGGCACTTCCCCAACTAAAGCGCCTTCCTCTGTGATAACTCCAGCCTTGTCAAGTTGACACACAAAACAAGCCAGTACAGGCAGCAATGGTCACTGATGAGCAAGTGTACCCTCATCACGTGATGGTTTCGCTAGCTGTCCAGAAGCCTTCTGAGTTTTGTGAGGTCTCACTTGTCAATCATTGGCCTTAATCTCGTAACAAACCAAGCCCTACTTGGAGAAAGTCCGTCCCCACTCCTGTCTCCTGTGTGGCACCATTCAAGTTTTCCTTTAGCAGTTTCAGGGTTTCACACTGAGGCCTTTGACCCCTTTGAGTTAATTTTTGTAAAAGTTGATAGATATGACAGTTTCATTCTTCTACACGTGGGCATTCAGTTCCCTAAGCTTCAATTGAATAAGTTATTGTTAATGTTTTGTCAAATATCAGATGGTTGCTCGTAGTTACGTGCACCAGTGTTTGTATCTTTTTTGTCTTCGTCGTTGTTGTCTTGGTCTACATGTCTGTTCCGGGGCCAGCACTGACTGTTTATATTGCTGTGGCTTTCCTTGACTTTTATGGTCCTGGAAGGTGCTATGCAAGCTACTGGGGGTGGGGGAGGGGATCAACACATAGTTCTACACAGCTCTGACACCCGTGAACCACAGCAGTGACTAGTAAGGCCACGAATCCAGAAAGGTGTAACAATGGCCCTCATATCTTGGTGGTAACCCACAGCTGTCTACTTGGATTTAAGCCTGGCTCAAGAAGTGGGAAATCATGCCAGGTCCCAGAAACCTAGCCAACTATCTGGGGCCAGTGAGGTCAAGGTTCTTAGAGGAGAACTTACTACCTTCCACCACTTTGCTAAGACCAACATACTTCACAACTGCATTCCAAATACATATCTGCATTCTCACAGATAAGTATACCTCATAACCATCCCCATAGAAGCTTCTTTTTACAACAGAGACCATTATAGAGAGCCACAGCTGTCAAAATTGAGAGATCACGGTATGCCTGACACCATTTGACACATTACCAACACAATTCCTATACCTGAGGCTTAGGGTATATTGTGGAAGAGGGGTTGGAAAATGGAAAGAGCTAGAAAACCAGGCCATCTTCTGTGAAAATTTGGCTCTTAGAAATGAAAGGAAACCAACTTCCTTGTACCTCATTGGTATGGCTACCTAAAGAAGATATGGACAATTTTAGTATCAGTATACATGCTAAAGCGAAAGGAAGAAATCTGACATGGTCCGACCCCTAGACCAAGAAATATAGACAACTAGTGAGAGGTAGCCTCTCCCAGGGATGTGGCCCCTAATTGATTATCCAGTACTACTAAGTGGTCAGCTCTGATATCATGTACGTGCTTGCAATAGTGAACAAAGTCATGTATTTATATATTTATGCATATTTGTATTTATTTATTCATTCATAACACAAAGAAGAGGTGGACTGAAGTTTGAGAGGAGGTGAGGAGGGTCATGGGGAATTAGAAGAAGAAAAGGAGGTGGAGGGAAATGATGTAATTGCATTTTAATTTTAAGAGGAATATTTAAAATCTCAAATTTGAAAGGGTTGCAAACATGAGTGTATTCTTTGGTCATGATGGAATTAAATCAGAAATCAAGAACACAGGGAAAATTTGAAAATTGACAAATATGTAGAAATTAAATATTATATATATTCCTAGGTGACAGATGGATTGAAAACTAAATCACAACCAAAATTCATTAAATTAAGGAAGTGCTGCTGTAGAAATAATTATTTTACTTCTGCAAATAATTATTTTAAATAAAATACGCAATAACCCTTTAAAATGCAGAAGAAATTAAAAATAAAGAAGAAAAATCATTTGAGGGAGAACATTTGAAGTTATATCGAGGAGAAATGAAATAGAGACCAGTAAAGTGGAGAAAAAGCCTGAAAAATCATGAGTTATTACTTTTGAAAGGTCAACAAAAATGTCAAAATTTTAGCCAGACTTACTTACAGAAAAGATATAACAACAAAGTTAATTCGCAATAAAAGATGAATTATTAACACTGACCTTATAAGAAACAAATAATTACAATGAGATGGCTGTACACCAGCAGGTTAGATAGTACTGTCAGAATGGAGACATCCCCAGAAACACACAGACTACAGCAACTGAGGCAAGACAAAGCACGGTAGAGAGAGAGCCACAAAGAGGTGGAACACAACCCAAAACTTCCTCAAAGTAAACATCGGGGCCAGACGACTTTCATGGTGAATTTTACCAAATATCTAAGGAACTATTGACAAATTATTTGTACACACTTAATGAAAAAATGCAGGGAAAGGTGAAGAAAATACTTCCACACTTATTTTTGTGGACCTGTGTCACACTGATGCCCAAACCCAGCAAAGATGTCACAAAAATGAACAAGCAAAACAATCAAACAAGCAGGCACACCCCTCAAAAACTATAGACCAATATTCTTTAACAGCAGGCACACAGATCCTCACCGAAACTCATTAATATGTAACACCGATGGATTCTGCACCATGGCATTATCTTTATGTCTGGATATTAAGGTTGGTTTAATATTTGAAAACTGTCAGTGGGATAACACCAACATTAACAGAATGAAAAAGAAATCCATGGGACCACCCCAGGATGACCAGTGAAGGCATTTGACAAAATCCAGTATCATTTCGCAGTAAAAGCATTCAGAAAACTAGGAATAAAATGTATCTTCAAATTGAAAAGGGACATCAATAAAAGCTCACAGCTAATTTCATTATTTTTGTAATAAGCGCCGAGTATCTCACTCCCTTTCCCCCCAAAGCAGAAACAAGTGAGTCGGTCAACATTTGATAACCCTAACCCTAACCATAACCCTAACCCTAACCCTAACCATAACCCTAACCATAACCCTAACCATAACCCTAACCATAACCATAACCCTAACCCTAACCCTAACCCTAATCATAACCATAACCATAACCCTACCCCTACCCCTAACCCTAACTCTAACCCTAACCCCTAACCCTAACCCTAACCCAACATTTGCTACTTCCAATTTTGTACCAGAGGTTCTAGGCAAGGAAATGATGGAACAAATCCATCTAGATCACAGAGAAAGGGATATAATTATTTTTATTTTTAGTCAATAGAATCACATAGGAAATCCTATGAAATCCACTAAAAATCTATTGTAACTAATAAATGAGTTCTCCGAGATTGAAAGATCAATACAAAAAATAATTTTAGGTGCTATTCAGGCTGCTGGGAAAGAAATAAATGAATGACCTCAGAGTGGAACCCTGAATCTTATGGTCCCCATTTGCCTAGCAAGATGTGCCCACTGGTTCAGTAGGGGCATGAAGGTGATAGGCTAACCAGCTCTGTTCTGATTGGATCTGAGGCCTGATAAGCAGGAGGGCTGACCAATCTTAGTGCTAGGGGGGAACCTATTGATGTTGTGTTATATGGCCACGCCATCAAACTGACTTCCAAGCATGTGGTTATAGCCACAGATCTATAGTACTCTCAACTGTAGTTGAAGAAAACTTTTTTTTGGTAGCAAGTAGCATTTAATGCAGAGATTTGCATTTGTAGCTGGTTGAAGTACCAAGCGTAAGAGACCATGAGTGTTAGGCTCTAGGTGGATATTCTAGATTCGCCTCCCCTCCAAGGCTCAGGAATATTGTGGAGGGCTAGCAAGGAAAGGTGAGAGCTGGCAGATGAGGAGAAACGGGCATTGCAGCCTTCTGGACTTGACACGGCTGCTGCACATGCCAGTCACAGTCGCGGTGATCACCTGCACAAGATCAAGCCAGTCAAATTTCAGATAAATGGCCGAGGGGCTCTGACCCCGCCCCCATCCCTTGGTGGGGCAGCTATAGGCAATCGATTGTTGCTGGGAGAGGGAGAGTCACTCTCTTTTAGGGATGTGGTGGCAGGTACAGTGCCCACGCCCCAGAGGATAACCATACACTTGGGTCATATCGGCAGATCTAATTGGACTTGTGTTATTAAAAACTAAATAAAGGGGATATGAATTTGGGAGGGTGTTAGGATGGTGGGTACCAGGGGGTTGTAAGGAAGTAGTGGTAGCCAAATATGATCAAAATATATCATTTAGATATGTGAAAGATACATTTTTTAAAAAAAATCATTGTTTCTCTAACAGCAAACAACTAGAAATAAAATTAAGAGAACGATTTCATCTACAGTGGCAACAGAAGGTTGATATTCATAGACAGTGAATTTAACAAGAGTTTTCAAACTTTGAGCACTGAGAACTACAAATATTATTTTTAAAAATAAGTTGGAGAATAAATGGAAAATGTAGCTTTATGGATTGGAAGACAACTATTATTAAGGTGACATTATTCCACATATGAATCTACAGCTCAAATGAAGTCTGGACATAAATATCAGGCTTTGTGGGGAAATTGAAAATCAAATTCTAAAATGTATGTAAAGTTTTAGTGGACATAAAAGAGCCCAGATAATCTGAAAAGGAGAAAGAAAGTTAAATTATATTTTATATCTTGAGTTCAGATATAAATATTCATATATATGTTATATATATTCATATATATAATCTTTGAAGCCAAGATATAAAAAATAATATATATATATATATATATATAAGCTAATGTGGTGCTGGCTAAGTATAGACATTAGTAAATGAATTGTCCAGAGGAAGTCCTTATAATTATAACCCAAAGGGCAGATCATTACATCAGATAAAGAAAGACGAGTATCTGCTGATACCCAATGAAGTGAAAGCATGCATCAGCTCTGACGGTTAATGGGCTCTGGATTTTGTTTGAGAGTTATAAAATGTTCTCGACTTGATCTTAATTGTTTTACAAAAGTATGAATATACAAAAACAATCCCCTGTATGCACACTAAATGGGTATTTTTTTTAACCCATCACATACACTTTAGTAAGCACCAATGAGAACATACCAGAATCTGTGCAGCAGTTGAGGGAAAGGGTGCTCACGGTACCCAGCCTTTAAGAAAGTAGGATTTTCCAAGGATGTGTGTGTGTGTGTGTGTGTGTGTGTGTGTGTGTGTTTCTTTCCTATAAAAGGCAGTTCCTCCTTTAGAGAACTATTCACCAAAGGCATCTCTTCTTTTCTATGCCTGTGTTCTGGTGCACTCTGGAAGTAGCTTTCCCGGACCCCAGACCCTTAATTTTCAGATGCCCGTGCTTCGTTCCTGTGGAATTTCCTCCTGACATTATAGAGCCCCACCCCCTTGTTGAGTGGTTCAACCGCTTGTTGCAGAACTCAGACTGGGGTCTAGAAAGGCTCAGGCATGGGCAGAGGAATGAGAGCACAGGGGAGCTGAGACCTACGTGTTTCTGAATGTAATGGTAAGCATGAAGGTCCTGGGGAAGGCAATCTGAACATGAAGCATGGACGCAGAGAAACAAGGCAGGAGGCAGAACCAATGAGGAGGTTCCCATCAGAAGGGAGCAGTCAGAAGAGAAGATGGGTGAATCCCACTGAATGCTAGTCAAAGGAGACACAACTGTGTGTTAAAAACTGCCTCTTGTTTTAACTTCACTGGCGGGGGGTGGGGGGCTAGCTGTCTTTATCAAACCGGCTTGGTGTGTGTGTGTGTGTGTATGTCAGAGTTGCTTTTAAAAGATCTTTCCAGTTGAAAGACAATCATTTCCTCCATGACTTAAGGAGAAAATCCACACACTGAGAGCCAGGTTCTCTCAGATGCCAGAGGATGAGCAGGTGACCTTCAGGTAGGCTGCTTGCCCACCTGTAGATCTCTTATTCACTTGGTTATTTCTGAGCTGTGTGTGTGCTCTGTGGGAGAAAGGAAAGGGCACAAGTTACAAAGCCCTGAAATAAAAGTAGACCTGAGGATGGTCAGGTTTAGCCTCATTTTGTAGCTGAGAAACTCAGCAGATAAGTGACTTGTCCAAGGTCTCTCATCCAGCCGGTGGTGAGATCGGAAATGAATGCCTTGTTTCTCTCTCCCTGGAGATGTACAGCCTCTAGTCAAGCCAGGCTGTCACTAGCAGACACAGAAGTGTGCTTGCACCTGCTCTGGCGCGCCTCACACACTCAAATTAGAAAACCTTCTGCTGTGACCCTGACGAGGAAATTAAATTAGCTACTAATTGGTTAATTGGCAACAGACTCTGTAAGGAACAAATTAAGTTGGGGGGAGAAACACATTCCTTAGGTCTGATTGCCTCCATTATCATCTCTGGTCCACCAGATAGGCTGCACATGGCTCCCCAGGGGAATCTTGGAAGGGTTGCAAGCCCCTGTGACTGCCAGAGAATTTGTGCTTGCACTTCCTTCCTCTGGCCTATATGCCAGCCCTTTCTCAGTCCTATAAACTAGGATCTCCAGAGCTGTAATCCTCAGAATTCTGGGGTAAAGAATTCTGATTTGTAGCATTGAGCCATTTCCATGCTGCAGTTGTGTCCTGCTTTCATTCCAATCACAAAGTACCAATATGACACTTACCAGTTCATGAAAGTCCCGAGAAACTAACAATTGCCTCTCGCAAAGTGGCATTAGCCGGTTCTGTCTCACTACTGACAGAGTGCCAAGGTTAACAGCGCCATAAGGAGGGTCTCACCATCAATAAACAGACACAGGATCATTCTGTGTGCTCTATAGATGCTGAGTTCTGAGACATGCTCAATCAAGCCAGTGTTCTCTTACCATTGGACTAGAAAAACCCATGTTTCACAGGACTCTCTGGATGACTAGACTCTGAGGACTCTGCCATCGAAGAAATCCTGCCACACTGCTATGTCTATTACACCATCATCGGCACAGGTATTTTGCTAAGTAGCTCAGATGTGAGGTGATGTGAACCTTATTCCCAAAACAACCAAACCAAGGTAGCACATCCCAAGTGTGAGGTGGCAGGCACAAACCACTAGTACTGTACCATTTCTGAAACTAAACCCAGTCACCAGGCTGAGACCTGCCCGGGGTATTGGGGATGGGGAGGACGTGGCTCTGCCAAGATAAGAGTCTTCAGGCTGGGAGAGCTTTACGAAGATGAACAACTGCAGATTCCCATGTGCGCTCAGATTCCGAATGGGACTGAGGCGTGTGGGAAGAGAAGTGGAAGGTGACACAGAAAAGATGAACAAAGGGTTAATTGGGAGGAGGGGGGAGACTGCCTCAGGGTGAGGCTGGCAGGGTGGTGGCTATTGATTTCATTTCACTGTCCTGACAAAAAAGGGAGAGTGGGTGTAATTCAGCTCATGGTTTCAGAGGGTCCAGCCTGGCTGCTTGGCTGCATGTCGTTGACTATTGTAGTGACGAGGAGCTATTGGCAGAGGGAAATATCCTTATCATGTTAGCCAGGAAGCAGAGGAAAGCTATAGCCCTAAGACCACACCGCTGTTGACTCTCACCGCCTACCCTGAACCCATTCTTCATAATGTCATTATATTGTGACCAAGGGCGTAGTCCATTTGTTGGGTTAGACTCTTTACTTTAGGACAGTAGAAACTCCAGCGCAGATGCAATGTGGCTTTACTTGTCCCCTTGATGTGTCTTAATCTAATCAAACTGACTAAAATTAACTGTTGCATGTGGTATGGTGATGCGACAGAGACATATAAGAGATTTAAATCATTCTGTTTCTGCTCATTCACAGGGCAGAGAGAAGCAGACATCCTTGGCTTGGAACTGGAATATGCCAAAATGGCCCTGCTTGGCCCTGATGGAGGGCTGTGTGGCTCTGTCTTCTGACTTTACATCGGTTCACAAAGGCATGAGTATTGAGAGAGGGCATTTCCCTTCTACCAGTCATGTGCTGGACACTGTATTTCAGTGTACCCAGAGCTCCCAGCATATCTTGGTGGCATGCTTAATATTGACTTAGCATTTACTGAGTTTGATTTTATGTGTGATGCTGCCAAATACCACATGGTTTAAGTTCCAAAGAGACGGTGATTGGTCCAGGAAATTGGGACTAATTGAGATGACACTGTAATGATTAATGCTGATGGCCCTGGAATCCCCAACTATTGCCTGAACCCCAGGTCTACATTGATTGGGGTGTGTTCTAAACTCCACCATCTGCTATGTATTATTGCCTGTGCCCTGGACTATTTACCCCCTGACTCTACCTGCCCTTGCGTTAGAGGTGAGGTGGCACCATCAACAACACAGACTCTGGGACCAGGTGAAAAATGCAGCAGCAAGCTCTTTCAATGTCCTCCTCCTGCACCCCACTGGTCCCAAGAAAGCATCTCTTCTAAACAGCAGTTCCCGATTGGCTGGCATTGTCTGTCTGCACCAGAATCCTTGGTCTCTCAGGCAGTCCTCAATTAGGTCCTCCTGCAGGAGATGCTTTTGTGGCTGCATGGCCCCGCAGTTTTTACGTAGAGGTTGCCCCACCATTTCTGCTACAATGTACTTCCTACCAGATCATTGGATTTCTAACCTCCAAATAACTCTCAGATGAAGCTGGTCTCCCTGGCTCCTCTGCACCCTGTTTGTCTCTCTGCGGAACAAGCTGACCTGTCCTCTGAGAATGTCCAGGCTTCCTTGTCTTCCTTCCCAATCTGCCCTCACAAAAATATTTGAAAGTCATTTTCTCTAAATAGCAGGTAAGCAGAGGGGGCATGAAGTAGTTCTTTCTGGAGGGATTTGTATCATTGCACCCTGAAAAGAATATGAAGCTGGGGGAGCCAAGCTCTAATTTGGGGCTTTCAGGTAACTGGGGGTACATGAGTATTTAGGATAACTGTCCTGTCAGACCAACACACCATGGAACCGCTGTCTATCCCATTTAGGAGAGGAGTTAGTCCTGCCTCTGCCCGTCAGGGTCTGTCATCACCACTGCAAGCATTGTACATCTTTTGGAGCTTCCAGAGAAAAATAGTGAAGCTATGACACAGGGAGAGGCTGCCAGGCCTGATGACTCAAAAGTAGGAATGTATCCTCAGCATGACTATTTTCCAGAATTCTAATCACAGCTACATCACTTTCTAGCTACATGACCTCAGGAAAGACACCTTGTCTGGTCTATAACACAGGATGGTAATGCCCCTCTGGTTTTTCCAACGCACGGTGACAGTGGCCAAGTGCCCAGGTTAGAGATGCTCTTGAAGGAAATACTCGAACCCCATCTGTTACTGTGACCACGACCCATCAGAACCATCCTTTTATACCCCACACCCTTTCCTTCCTGTGATCCCATAGGCTTTTATTTCTTGCAAGAAATACACTGGGGCTTCCAGGCCCAGTGACAGAACTCCACAAGACACCAAGGTTTAGGTAAGGACAAGACTCCTCTCTGGAGAATGCTGGACTAGTGTTGATTGGTGCTGACAGCAAGTGCAAGGGAGACATCTTTACCGACCATCCAATATCCACGGTCCTCTGGTAATTCAAATTATTTTCCAAATGTCACTGCATCTGTCTGAGCCTGACAGCTCTTCAAACTGGGGCTCTGTATCTTAGTCTGAGGACCTGGACATATTCCTGAAGGAGCTTTTGATCTTCATTTCTTTCAGAGTGTGTGTGGGGATGGTTCTTTGTCAGACAAAGTCCAGATTCATGAAACCCACAGGCAAAAAGCCTGGTGACAGTCTGGCAGGTAAGGGCAATAACATATCCAGTGCAGGGAGCCGGTTAGTTGGATAAGACACATGGCATTCCTGAAAATGAACAGTCAGGAGAAAATACTTATACCGCTCTTCAAGCCCACTGCAATATCACCCCTACTTAACTTGAAGTCTGACTTCTAGTAAGTTCCAAGGTGTGCAAGCAGAGAAATCTCTGGGTATTTAAAGTAACTCTTGCACAGACTGTACCAACTGTGTGGGCAGGCTTGTTTAATGGAAGGACCCAGGCTCTTGTTCAAGGCCCCTTCGTTCCTGCTAACAGAAAACAAAATCCTAACAATCGCTGTTGGTTTCTCAGTCACTCACACTAGATGTGGCATATCCAAGAAGTTCAGAGGAAAGAAGAGAGAAGCATGAGGCACAGCTCAATAACCGTCAGGAGAATTGATAGCAGTCTGACGGTGGAGAAAATGGGCAAAGTTAAGTGGCCGTGGCCGCTGGTTGGAGGCATGAGGCCGGGTCATCCGGAAAGGGTTAAACCCAGTTGTATTTCTAAGAAAGTAAGGAGGTGTGTAATGCACTTTAGAAAGTCTTCCATCTAGAATGGCTAAAATAAATGAAATTTTGGCTTGAGAACGAACAGGCTTGGGATTTCAGGAAAGTTCACTTTTGTGGAACGCTGCACTCCCCTGACAGCGGAAGATAAATGAGGCAGGGCTAACACCTACAAAGGCCTCTCAACCAAGCAAGGGAAGAAAACAGACGCTGCTGACCTTCCCAGAAGCTCATAATATCCCTGAAACCTCTCCATAACACCCTGGCCTGTGTCCTGTTATGGGATTGGTTCTTATACTCCGGCACAGAACAGAATCTCTCAGTTCAGTGCCCACTTACAGAGGATGTGCTGGGCCTCTTTGGAACGGCTGTCATAGGGACTGACTGCCAGGCTGTGTTTCCGATTCTTCCTGTCTTCTCTTCCTACTCTCTTCTCTTCCTTACCTCACTCTCCAAAGTTTTCCCCAAGTCGTATGTCCATCTGTCTAACAGACAGCAGTGGTCAGAGGAAACTTGGTTTCCAAGCATCTCTGTAAATTCCTACAGGGCTTACAAACAAGTACCTTGCTTGTACAACAGTATTGTATAGTCACAGCCTCCAATGTCAGCTCCACCTGCAGCCTGGAAATCATTTCAGACCTTGCTCAAGACCAGACTCTGTGCTAATGGTTTTTCTTGGCCTTGGCTTGCATGTGAAGGCCATCTGGTCAACCTTAAAAACCCCTCTAACACTTAGCAATTAGTTCCAATTGACTGGGGGTGGCCCTACTATTTTCAAATGATCATAGGTGGCCCTATGATTGAAATGTGCAGCAGAGTTGAGACCCACGAGCTTACCCAGAAACAAAATGAGAATAGACAGGATGGGGGTGCCCCAAGGAAGAATTCGTTTCCTGACACATCTGCCCAAATAGATCTGCCATGATGTTGAGGAGGATAACTTTGAACCAAATAAGGCCAAGAATCTGTCTTTAAAATTTGAATACTGGATGGAAGAGCAGAGAGGGGCATTTGTGTACCGTGCATGCAAAAGCAACAAGACCCTGGCAGCAGAGACCAGAATCAAATTGCAAGGGAGACATGCAGACAAGTGATCCATCAGAAACGGTTTTGAGGAACAGAGTTTGGGCTCAGTGGGCTCAACCAGAAGAGCTGAGTTCCTGAGGCCAGGCAACACGTCTGGCAGAGTGAATGAACACAGAGGAAACACAGAGTGGCCACCAGTGATATTTATCCACCTAGTGCCTGGGACAGAAACAGCTAGGCCAGCCCCTGTTGGGTTGCTCTTCCTTCTGTGTTAGGGAAGAAGCCATCTACTACATAGTAGGACTCACCATGCAGGTGATCTAGGCTTCTGTACTAAACAAGGTAGTTAGGACCCCTCAGGTATCCCTCTGGGAACTAACTTCTTATAGACAGACCACACACATGGAACAGACCTGGCCTCCTGTGAAGAATTTTCAGGTACAAAAACATCTCACCAAGTTAATTTTCCTAAAATCTCTTCCTCTAGAGGCAGCTAAAGATCTCTGTGCTCAGATTACCTGTCTGTACTACCATGTTGGTCTCAAAATCCAAAAGCAAAAGCAAAATCAATCACTTGATTTATCTCTACTCCCATATAGCCAACAAAGCTATATGGGAGCCACAAAAATAAGCAAACAAACAAAACAAAAAGCAAAAAACAAAAAAACAAAAACAAACCAAAAATTTTGGCTTGGATGTAACTCTCACAAGACACTTCTACCATGTAACAGGCCCCAGGTTTAATCCCAATACTGCAAAAACAAAAACAAAAAACAAAATTGAAACCGCTAAACTCTACAAGATGAAAGAATTCTGAAAGTCCTAAATCAAGACAGGAAGTATGACTAATGAGATTAACACCTAATCCCAGGCCTGCCCCAAATGGCTGTCAGTAGGCCACAGCAACTTGCTCAGGTATGTCCTTGTCACCAGTGTTGAATGAGTTCACAGCATCAAATCTAAATGGTCATTCAAGGTAAACATTCCTGGAACTCAAAATAGACAGAGATATGTCCTCAGCCCCT
Organism: Apodemus sylvaticus; assembly: GCF_947179515.1. Lineage (NCBI taxonomy): Eukaryota > Metazoa > Chordata > Mammalia > Rodentia > Muridae > Apodemus > Apodemus sylvaticus. The sequence goes on from NC_067489.1 coordinate 23,940,254, forward strand.
GGCAGAAAGCATGTTGTGATTTAATGAGTAATATCCTCAGAAGAGCCCTTACATAAACATGGCAATGGGTTTCAAAGGTTTATTTGTAAAAGCATCCCCTTAGTGTAGACTGATGTCCCAGTGCCAAACTGTTAGCCAACAAACGAACAAACAAACAAACAAACAAAAACAGACTTCCATACAGGAAATCAGCACATGTGTTCTGAGAACCAAGGTTTGGTTTAATTAAAAAGTCCCTGTTAGAGGGAGGAGAGTGAGCAGAAAGCCTTCATTGTATATGTGAGAAAAGTCAGGTTCCAAACACTCGCCAGACGCAGTGTCTCCCATTGACCCAGTGAAAGAACAAAAACTGGAACAAAAAGCTTTGTTGTTTGGAAATGGACTTTTCCAACAGGCCTGTGTTCTAATTCAAACAACATGTGGAGGTGGCTGCTGGGGAGAAGACAGAGTGGATGCTGTCTGCGGGATCAGCAGGAACTCCCAGCTCAGTCCTCCATGTGCCAATGTGACACAGCCCTTCCCTAAATGGCGGTCCTGCTTTCCCGCGGGATCAGGTGCGTGTCTGTGGTGTCTGTGATGTAACCATGGTGTCCACCTGCCTGGAGAAGCGTCTCTCTCAGGGCGGCTCCTTGCCTCTTCAACAAAGCAGTCTACATGCAACCATTCTGCATGCACCCAAAGTTGCCTCGAGCCTGCCTCAGCTGTCGCCCACCCCACCCCGCACCCTTGATTCTCCTGTCTGCTTCGGGTGCACCTAGCCTCGGGAGTAGGAGGGGAGCGGCAGCAGGTCATCTGTCCAGGGGAAAGGAAGAAAGAGAAGAAAAACGGCCCCCGCTGAAAGCTTTCCAATCACTCCAGCCACCGCCGTCTCTAATTCTTTTCTTAAAGTATAAAATCATTCTTCCACTGATCTCACTAGTGGTCAGAGCTCAGTACAGGCCCATCCGTCACGGGGCTGATTTGGTTCAGCAGGTGTTGGCTGGGCAATCATTCATTTCGGGCTAATCTGCTAGCGGCTGTCAGGGGTTATGGAGTATTTATTGAGTTTGTGTCAGGTCCGGATGACCAATAGCCAACAGCCGGTGGATACGCACTGACATTGATGATATTGCTGAATTAAACGAGGTGATGTATACTCAACTTGCTTAGAGCCAGACTTGGACCTTGGGATCATTTTATAACCTCATGCAGACATTCCCTGGGCTTTCCTTTTCAAAAGAAAGCATTACACACATGGCATTTCTATTTAAGGAGATAAATACGTGGGCCCCAGCAAAGGTAGTCATGTCTGTATTTAAACGAACAAGAGTGTTTCTTGGGGAGGCGTGGGGGAACAAATAAGATCCAGGCATTTGGCAGGTGGCCCTGGATGTACTGCCAAGGCCCTGTGGAGTCATAGAATTTAGGTTATAGGCCTCAGGAGAAGGAGACACACAGTGGGAACCCTCACTGAGGACCAGAACATAAATCTGGCTAGGATCTGCCTTTGGTGTCATAAGATGTCGCAGACAAGACACTTGAGTTGGCACTGGATTTAAAGAGAAAAATCCTAAGCCCCTCAGATTCCCCTTGTTTTTTTTTTTTTTTTTTTATTCAGACACAATACAAGGGCCTGATTTATGAGCCAGTGTGAAGCCGTAGGAGCTGTGCTGATGCTGGAGACAGTTTCTCACACTCATCTCTTCCCTTTCTTCTCCTAGAACCAGTCCTTCCCTTTCCCTGTTCTTTCTCACCATTATCCAAAGCAAGGTATGGCATTTTCACCATGGCACCTATCCCCAGCAGGGAGGGTAGGGTCTCAAAGCTATGGGATGTGGATGGAGACAAGTACAGGGGAAGAGGGGGTTGGGGGTAGAGCAAGGGAGGAGGACCAACAAACCTAAGGATACATAAAGAAGCCATAATGAAGCCTGTTGCTTGCTATGCTAATTGTAAAATGAATACTCCTTAGTGGATGGGAAATGGGAAAAAGCAGCTTTAAAGCCAACACCACAAACATCCGCTAACATTTAATATTTTATATAAAATTCCACACACGTCTGAATTACTTTCTTTTCCTGTCGCTGTGACAAAGTATTCCTAGGAAAGCAACTTAATTGAGAAAGGGCTTATTCTAGTCCACAGTTCAAGTGTAGTCTCTCGTGTCACGGTGGTCAAGGTGATGTCTCCAAGAAGCAGATAGTTAAATGGAACACAGTCAAGAGACACGAGCGGACAGGAACATGCTAGTGTTCCGCTCATGGCCTCCAGTTTACACAGTCCAGGATCCCTGCACAGGGAATGATCCTACCCATGGCTGAGGTGCGTCCTCTCATCACAGGTGTGCATAACAGCCTTCTCCAGGCAATTCTGTATTCTGTTGACAACAAAAAGTGGCCGTCACCGACAGCATCCATCTCATTAGCAGACCCATTTGCCTTCATTTTTTAACAAATGATAAAATTACACCTACACAAAACTATTTCCCGTGAGAGTTAGAATCGACACATTCTGATAGTTCTAATATGTAGAATTTGAATGACGCCCTCAGGTTTAGATTCTCTGCCTCCCCAGATGGCCAACTGCATTAGGTAAATGCCATTCTTATGGCTTGATCCCAAGATCTTCACAGGGAGTGAGTAGGGGCCGTTGGCTCCCACTCTCAGCCAGCCAGCAAGCCGGGGCCAGAGAGCGTCATACAAGGTCTATAGCATCATGTCACTGGGTAGAATGCTTGTCCTGACTGGGCCTCTGCCTCTTATTCCAGAAAATGTTTGTGGTGATGTAGATGCTCTTCCAGTTGCCTTCTGAGCTGGCATCCATGGCTTTGTGGCTAATTCAGAACAGGCTCCCCGTAGCGGTGCTCTTATTCCTTTAGAAGAATTAGCATCCAGTGGCGTGGCGGAGGCTGGTAGCTCAGTAAGGTTGATGTTCAAAAGTCCCTGGAGGGAACCAGTCCTGAAGCCTTGTCTTTCCAGTTGTCCAGTGAGCAACAGCTTCCATGTATTGAACACTGACTTACTCTGGGCCTGGGACTGGGAGAATACTGTTCTGTGTGTTACAGAAAGGAAAACGGATGCTCTGAGAGATGACATGAATCAGCAAGGCCGTGCACTGAGCAGAATTCACCCTCCTCATCTGCTGGTTACCCACTGCACTCCTGACCTGCATGAGCAGTGCAGATGGCCTGTACTCTACCACACTGGGCTGTCTCAGCTTCAGTGAGGACAGCATCTCCCTCCATCCTTGGGTTTTTCAGAGACCTGCAATCATGGAAGGTTTTACACCTCTTCCCTCTCTCACACTCCTTCTCTCCCTCTGCCCCTCATCACAGGAAAGAGAAGGCTTAACCCAGGCAGTGAAGGACAGGACCCTGCATAAAGATCCCCTGGCCCCAGTGTAATCAATGAGCAGGCATATCACATTGTATCAGTGTTAATAGGAATGCCTGATGCGTGGTGGGGCTATCTGTTCTTGTACACACACAACACACACACACACACACACATACACACACACACACACTACACAGACACACGGACACAGGACACACAAACACACAGATGCATACAGACACACACAGACATATACTCACAGACACACACAGATACACAGACACAGACACACACAGATATACAGAGACAAACACCCACACAGACACATGCCTACAGACACACGGACACATACATGCACATAGACACACACATACAGACACAGAGACAGACACAAACACACACACACACATACACACACTCCCTCATTTGCTAGGTGCTCTTGGCAATGGGGTGACTGTGATGTTTCCTCATGATGGAAATTGAATTTAGGTTACAGAACATCATCTGGCCCAATTGCCACTGAATTATTCCACACAAAATATCAAAGTTAATTTTTGGGGCTGTCAGCCCAGTTGATAAGTTGGACGGCTGTCAGCCCGGCTGCTCCTGCCTTCAGTGCCAGAGAAGAGTCTGAAAGTCACACAATCCAAACAGCGACCTTGGCTGGGGACAGGGGTTAGATTATCAGGATGATTAAATGCCAAGGCGGAAGGTTCCGGAGTCAGGATTTGAATACCTGTTTACATGTGGGATAACAGATAGCCGCTCACTGACAGCAAGGTTGTAATTCACTCCCCTGCAGCCCAGCAGCCACCATAAAACATCCTGGCCCCGCTTGGAGAGTCTGTTCCTGGCAGCCAGGCCTCGCGGTGATTTAGGGCAGGGATCCATCCACAGGCTATCTAATCTATTGTCTTTTACTACATGCACTGCTCGCTCTCAGCTTTCCCTGCTGCAACTTTGTTTGCTTCAAGAAGCACCAGGCGATTTAATCTCCCTTAAAGGAACGCTATTCTAAAGTGCTGCTTTGATTTGAAGATAGAGAGGGTTCTTTGTGCCGTGGTCCAATAAAACAATATCCAAACGGCTGCCACACTGTACAACTATGAATCCTCAGTCCCACATATCAGCAGGGCCCTGTCCTATGTCATTTTCCATCCCAATTGCAAGCCATTCTTGCTACCACCTTAAATGCCCCTAAAAATCTCCCCCTCTGGGAAAGCAGCAGGGCTACCTCTTTGCTTCCCTTTTGACTAATTGTCCTGGGCCATCCGATGTTGAAATAATCCATAATTGCTTAATCTATCCACGTCTGTGTGGCAAGAGAACGGAGAGGCACTTTAGAAAGATCAATCATCTAAAATCATTGAGCAGCATATTGGAAGAAGAGTCATCATGGGCTCCCAGCTGAGAAAATGATGGCGGAGAGATAAAGGCTCAGAGAGAAGACTGGCTCTGTCTCCATAGCTGTTTGATCCTGAGATAGATTGCCAGGAACACTAACCACCCTCCGTTTGCGCTAAACAAAGATAATAGTGTTGGAAGTCACCGACACATAAATGATACAACAATCAAATAAGCGACCCCTGCCCCTTGTCTCCCGCCAGCATTAGCACGCTGATAGATTAGGCGCCATGGTGGGAGCAAAACACTTTGCTGAGGGAACCTGCATCACCAGTCACCCAGTGGGAAAGAAAAGCTGGGGGTGGGGGTGGGGGGGGCGGTGTCCCAAAGCAGTCGAAAAAACCTGAAAATGCTCCATATACTCCCTGGAAATGAGAGAAGTTGGAACTGGAGGAAGTTTGGTGGAATAGGGTTGGATCTGCCCCCATGAATCAAACTAGTAGCCATTCAACTGGTGTGCACTAGAAAGCTCGGCCTGCTCCTGTGAGAGGGACCACTGTTTGCTTGGCTGCTGTGTCTCTTCCCAGAGCCCTAGCCTTCCTGAAAACCAATGATTGACACTGGATTCTTTTTACACCTGTAATTGGAAGAGATGCTGAGAGAAGAAACGTCCACAAGACAAAGATAAGCCAGTAGGCTAGCTGTCCAGTAGCCTTTCAATGTTCCAGTCAGACTGGGTGGATTCAGGCATCATGGTCTGGGGAAAGGAAACCAGGAAAGATTCCCAAATGATAAGAAGTACCCTCAAAACAAAGCTAAGGGCTCTGCTTCTGCCAGAAGCCACCCAAATCACGAGATGTGGAGACAGAGGGCAGATACTTGGGTATCAAACGAACCTCCTCTTCTCCCACCAGAAGGACTTAACCCAGACAGAAGCTGGTGCAGTGTGCTCCCGTGTATACTGACAGTCGCCTCAAGATACAAAATGTAGTGTCCTTCAGAGCAACTTCAGCTGTACAAGAGGCTCAGAGCCACAGCAGGTGACAACAGGTGTCCCCAGCGAGCCCAGCTTCTAGATCCTGGTCACTCCATCTGTCAGCATCTCCCAAGCCCTCTCTTCAGAAGTTGAAATCTTGCTTCCCTAAACCACATGATCCCAAACAGTTGGTCGCCAACTAAGGGAGGAAAACTGAGCCCCGAGGGCCTGCTCCTGTGTTGAGTGGAGGAAGGCTAAAGATATTTAAGGCACATGCTTCCTGCCTGGCCTCCATCCTCTGCCTAGGGCAAAGAGAGGCAGGAGAGCAGAACGCTGGAGGATGAAGTGAGTCTCTGTTAGGTTAGTAAACAGTCTGCAACTGAGGAACACACGAACAGAACTCGGTGGCAGAACATCCCGAAGTCCCACACTGAAGATGGCAAGGAGAACAGGAAGAGCTCTGTCCTGGGAACTTGACAACAGGAAGAATGTAGTCAGAGAACTCAAGTCATAAATTCGTGTGTATTTGTTCCTCCCTTGGCCCTTCTTCCCACCCACATATGTCCCCCACACAATGACCCAGTAGACAAGGTAGAGATGGACTCAGTGCACACTCAGCAGATGACTGGGGAGTGCCTTGTTTTCCCTCATAAGATCAGTAAGCCGACATGCTCTGGGTCACCAGATTTGTTGGTGCAGTGTGCTCTCTGGTCCACTAGGTCTGTAACAGGCCAATAAAGTCAGATGACTGGACGGATGTGCAGTGTGCTGCCCTGAGGTGTGGTGAGGTGAGGTGTGTTGTGTTGTGGTGTGGTGTGGTGTGATGCAGTGCAATGTGATGTGATACAGCGAGATGTGATGTGGTGAGGTGAGGTGTGGTGATGTGTGGTGTGGGTTTAGGATGTCTGGTTCAGGCTCAGGTATTTTAACACTGCCTACTCAGTTGGTGGTGCTTTGGGGAGAAGCTGTGGAGATGGGGTGTAGCACAGCTGGAGGAAGTTGTTCACTGAAAGTGGGGGGGGGTCAGTTTTGAGGGCTATAGCCTGCTTCCAAAGTTTTTGACTTCTGACTGCTCCATGGCCCCAGCGGCTCAGCCATGACCTACTCCTGCTCCCGCGTGTTCTCTACCACAATAACTGTACCTCCTCAAACCTAAACCAAAATAAGTCCTTCTGAACCTTAGGTTGCTTCTTGTTAATAACAAAAAGTAAAAGTAGCCAAAACAGTGTTCTAGAGAGATAGCTTTTTTGGTTGTTGTTGTTGTTGTTGTTGTTGTTAATAAGAAAGCAGTAAGGAAATAGGACTTAGCAGGGACAGGCACAAGGCGATGGCAAAATAGATGATAAAAGGAGGGACTGGGAATCATAAAATGCGGCCTAAGAAGAGGACTCAGACAGGAAAGTAATTGCTTGACTTGCCATCACGACAACGACCCTTGCTCAGGTCGCCAGCTATGCATAAAGTCGGGCGTGGTGGCATGTGCCTATAACCCCAGTGTTGGGGGCAGGGGGAGTGAAAACAGGCAGATTTTTAAGGTTCATTGGCCAGGCAACCTATGAGGAAAAAAAAGCCAATGATTTTCAGACACACTGAAAGACCTTAGCACAAAAAGGAAGACAGTGACTGAGGAAAGGGCCCGTGTTGCCGGGCACTTTGGGGCTATTTTATTGGTTTCTTATGCCTCTACCTCTCTTCTAACCCTGTTTCACTCTGATCCCTTCCAACGCCCCCCCACCAACACTGGGTATGAGTGAGGAAAGATTAGAGGGGAAAGGGGGTGTAGACCTCTTTCAGCTAACAAAATAGATCACTTCCTACTGATTAGGGGCACAGAGTTCCTTGGAGCAAGTCCAATCTTCATCAGGATCTCCAACTTCTTCTAAAACATCAATCAGAAGCAGCTGGGGAGCAGCCTCCTCCTCCTCCTCCTCCTCCTCCTCCTCCTCCTCCTCTTCCTCCTCCAGAGCACCATACTACCCATCTCAAGATGCTGTCATTTATTCCCTCTCCAGAATCCCACGAATTTTTGTGGCTGGCAAAAATCATGCCCATCCTAGAGCATGAAACAATCAAAGTTAATGTAGGCAAACTGAAACAGCCCCATATCCCACACATGTTTTATGGGATTAAAACAAAACCATATTCATATAACATAACTGGGTTTTAAAGAAACCAAAATTGTCAGTACAACCTGGTATTGGCTTCTGTCTTCCACATGCACAACCCATACTAACAACAACAGATACAAAAATTAAATATAGTGCGCGCGCACGCACGCGCGCGCGTGCACACACACACACTACAGAGTGAGCAAGCACATGGGGGGGGAGAGAGAGAGAGAGAGAGAGAGAGAGATATGGAGATGGAGACAGAGACAAAGATACAAGATATGACAATCACGTAAAGATCATAAACTGAGCACTGTTGATGTGTTTGCACAAGATTCCTAAACTGAGCACAATTGGTGCATTTGTACAAGATTCCTGGATTGTGACTGGGAATCAGGTCATCTGCCTTTTTAAAGGGGCAGAGCAGATTGCGGAGCTGAATGTCAGAAGTAAGGGAGACATCCTTGGAAAACACAGACAAACGAGAGACAGCATGGTGGAGAAAAGTGGGAAAGGGGCTGAGTGGAGCAGCTGCTGCCTCCCTCCCCACCACACAGAGAACAGGGAAACTGCCTTGTGCTCCTCGCCATAGCTCAGGTAACCCTGCTCTGCGTGTCTTCAAGGTGCTGAAACTTCTCCAAGACTAGAAATGTGAATACGAGGACCACTTCAAACACTAGGACCAGCGCCTGGTCCTACCAATGGGATCTGAACTTCACGTTGTCTTTTCACATTCTTCTTGGACAGATTAGACCATCCAGATGTGTGAGTTTGAAATACTGTGTTTTGCCATGCCAAGCCGCAGGGAGGCACGCTCACCCCCTGACTCCAGAAATTGTCTCATTTTATTGGCTCCGGGATCAGCAACTGACAGGAATCTTCTCTCAAGGGCCTTTGCCTCTAATCCTATCATATTTTATTTATTTTGTGTAGTCTGGCCACAGAATTGCTAAGTTTCATATACAAAGAGACTCTGGCAGTTAAAGAAATAGCAAAATATCTAAGATATACTAACAGGAGAACACCTAATGAGGAAGACTATAAACTCAGATAAGGTTAAAAAAATTCTTGTTTTTTAAATAAGAATATAAGATACATACTATTTTGTGAACTAATTGATATTTATTCACCATATTTAGAGGTGTCAATAGTAGCTGTAACTAATCTATCAATTTAAATTTGAATAATATTTCAGCATTTTCAGTAAGCAAACATTTTGAAACACTATATAAAATGATAGTGTATAGACAGCTAAGTCAATTTTAATAATAAAAAGAATAATTCAAAAGGGTAGTATAGTAAAACTAGGTAAATATACTCTAAAACAATAAGGACTTTAAGTGTATGTATTTATGTATGGAAATGTGACATATAATAGAATATTACTACAGACCAGTGGGAAAGGGTTTTTAAATAGATGTCAGGATGTTGCCTTGCTGTATGGAGGAAAACTTAAATACAACAAGATCTCTGAATGACTTATGGATCTAAATGTGAGAGAAAAAAGTATAGTTATAGTTTTTATGTGTAAGAGACTTGTGATCTGCAGTGAATAACTTAAGAGTGCAGATGTATGAAATGTAAAATGTTTTATAAATCAAAGTATCATAAATTTATTCCATGAAAAATATTATAGATAAAATAATAAATGGGTCTGGGAGAGAACATGGTTATGTTCAATGCTGAAAATTAACAAATAGATTTTATAAGACCAGGTTTTCCAAATCAACAAGAAAATGGGAAAACAACGTACATATCGGAAACAGGAGGTAGATAGACAATTTACAGTGCTGAGAGGGTGTCTGCACAAGGCTTTCTCAGAGGCCCAAAGGGCAAAGAAAACTGTCTTAGTTAGGGTTTTACTGCTGTGAACAGTCACCATGATCAAGGAAACTCTTATAAATGACAACATTTAATTGGGGCAGGCTTACAGATTCAGAGGTTCCATCCATTGTCATCAAGGCAGAAGCATGGCAGCATCCAGGGTTCTGGAGGAGCAGAGGGTTCTACATCTTTATCCAAAGGAAGCCAGGAACAGACTGGGCATCCTCAGGCATCTAGGAGGAAGATCTCCAAGCCCATCCCCACAGTGCCACACTTCCTTCAACAAGGGCACACTTTCTAATAGTGCCACTTCTTGGAACGAGCATATACAAACCATCACAAGAACTTAGTTCTATGTCTTTGCCCAGGGGCAGACTTAGCAAGGTCCTGAGGTTGGGGTGGTGGACTGGAAGGAATTAAGAATTTAATTCCTAGGAACTCCCCCCCCCCTAACCATCACTGAAGAGACTGGAGTTATCAATCCCAAGGCCTCTTGCTATATGCTCAGTCACATTTGAACCCATTTGAGATATCCTGTGCGTGTTAGTCTTAGTCAGTGTTCTATTGCTGTGAGGAGACACTGTGACGTTGACAACTCTTATAGAGGAAAACATTTAATTGGGGCTGGTTTACAGTTTCAGAGGTTTAGTTTATTACGGTCAGAGCAGGAAGCATGGTGGCACACAGGCAGACATGGTGCTAGAGAAGTAGCTGTGATTGATACATCTGGAATGGCAGTAGCAAGAAAAGTCACTGACGGATAACAAGCTGGTCCATCCTGATCAGAGAAGGAGATCCAAAAGTGACCACATCCAAAGGAATAGTATCGAGAGAGTCATGAGCCCGGCTTGAGCTTCTGAAATCTCAAAGTCCACTCTCAGTGACATACTTCCTCTAACAAGGCTACGCCTACTCCAACAAGGCCACACCTCCTAGTAGCACCACTCCCTATGGCCCTATGGGAGACATTTTCACCCAAATCACCACACGGTTTTGTCTTGAACAAGATGATTGATTAGAATCCTGGCAACTCTGTCTCATTATACAATAGCTTTCTGCTGGCTCCACCCCACCTCTCCCCTAAAAACTGTATATAAAAGATGCTGTACTTCTTAATACACTTGGTTGGTTTAAGAGTTAGCTTGTGAAAGACCTCCTGAGCACTTCATATCTGATTCCCCTGTTCCTTTCTCCTGAGGACTTTGTCACTGAAGGTGTTAATGTTGGTCCATCCAGATCATAAGAGGAGATCCAAAAGCAACCACATCCAAACGAATAGCCAGCTTCATAGCAACAGAACTGTATGATAGGATTTTGAGCATTTTTATTGGTTCTTTTACAGTAGAGGGAGTTGAACCCAGGGCCCCTGTGGATGCTAGGTCACTACCTACCACTGAGCTATATACCCAGCTCTTAAGACACTGATTCAAATTCCTTCCATTCAAAATAAGATGACACCTGCTGGATCCCATATTTTTTCTGGGGGCATGCATTATTGTGTTTGGTACGGTAGCCAATGTGTCAGGGTTCAGTAAAAATAAGAATATTTGGATTCTAAAACTTCAGAAATTCTCCAGTGTATAAATAAATCGCATAGTCATATTAATTGCAGGCAGAGAGTAGAAGCTATGAAGAGTCTATCTTAAGGAAACAAATTAATGTGTGAACAGCACTATAGGAAGTTGTGTGCCAGTTAAGAGCAGTAAATTATAGGTGCACATTCATACAGTTACATTTTTTTAAATTTTTTTCTTTATTGATATTTTTTAATTTACATTTCAAATGATTTCTCCTTTTCTGGGTCCCCACTCCCCACAAGTCCCATAAGCCCTCTTCCCTCCCCCTGTTCTCCCATCTACCCCTTCCCACTTCCCTGTTCTGGTATTCCCCTACACTGTTGCACTGAGTCTTTCCAGAACGAGGGGCCACTCCTCCATTCTTTTTGGACCTCATTTAATATGTGGATTATGTCTTGGGTATTCCAAGTTTCTAGGTTAATATCCACTTATTAGTGAGTGCATACCATGATTGATCTTTTGAGTCTGGGTTACCTCACTTAGTATGATGGTCTCCAGCTCCATCCATTGTCTAAGAATTTCATGAATTCATTGTTTCTAATGGCTGAATAGTACTCCGTTGTGTAAATATACCACATTTTTTTGTATCCATTCCTCCGTTGAGGGACACCTGGGTTCTTTCCAGCTTCTGGCTACTACAAATAGGGCTGCAATATGAATACTACAATATGAACAAAGCGGAGCATGTGTCCTTATTACATGCTGAAGAATCCTCTGGGTATATGCCCAGGAGTGGTATAGCAGGGTCCTCAGGAAGTGTCATGCCCAGTTTTCTGAGCAACTGCCAGACTGATTTCCAAAGTAGTTGCACCATCTTGCAATCCCACCAGCAGTGGAGGAGTGTTCCTCTTTCTCCACATCCTTGCCAACACCTGCTGTCTCCTGAGTTTTTGACCTTAGCCATTCTGACTGGTGTGAGGTGAAATCTCAGAGTTGTTTTGATTTGCATTTCCCTAATGATTAATGATGTTGAACATTTCTTAAGGTGTTTCTCAGCCCTCCGAAGTTCATGTGAAAATTCTTTGTTTAGCTCCGTACCCCACTTATTAATGGGGTTATTTGGCTCTCTGGGTTCTACCTTCTTGAGTTCTTTGTATATATTAGATATTAGCCCTCTGTCAGATTTAGGGTTGGTGAAGATCCTTTCCCAATCTGTTGGTTGACATTTTGTCCTTTTGACAGTGTCCTTTGCCTTACAGAAACTTTGTAGTTTTTATGAGGTCCCATTTGTCAATTCTTGATCTTAGAGCATAAGCTATTGGTGTTCTATTCAGGAACTTTCCCCCTGTGCCCATGTCCTCAAGGGTCTTCCCCAGTTTCTTTTCTATTAGTTTCAGTGTGTCAGGTTTTATGTGGAGGTCCTTGATCCATTTGGAGTTGAGCTTAGTACAAGGAGGTAAGAATGATCGATTCGAATTCTTCTGCATGCTGACCTCCAATTGAACCAGCACCATTTGTTGAAAAGACTTTTTTCCACTGTATGCTTTTAGCTCCTTTGTCGAAGATCAAGTGACCATAGGTGTGTTGGTTCATTTCTGGGTCTTCAATCCTATTCCATTGATCTGCTTGCCTGACATTGTACCAATACCATGCAGTTTTTTTTATCACTATTGCTCTGTAGTAAAGTTTGAGGTCTGGGATACTGAATCCCCCTGAAGTTCTTTTACTGTTAAGAATACTTTTTAGCTATCCTGGGTTTAAGATATTCCATGACAAAACCAAATTTACACAATATCTTTCCACAAACCCAGCCCTACAAAGGATAATAGGGGGAAAACACCATTACAACGAGGGAAACTATACCCTGGAAAAAGCAGGAATATTAAGCTTCTTTCATCAAACCCAAAAGAAAATAACCACATAAGTATAAAATTAAAATCAAAAATGATAGGAAGCAATAACCACTACTCCTTAATATCTCTGAACATCAATGGACTCAATTCCCCAATAAAAAGGCATAGACTAACAGACTGGTTATGTAAACAGGACCCTACATTTTGCTGCATACAGGAAACAAACCTCAGTGTCAAAGAAAAACAAAACTACCTTAGAGTAAAAGGCTGGAAGACAATTCTATAAGCAAATGGTCCCAGGAAACCAGCTAGAGTTGCCATTCTAATATCAGATAAAATTGACTTTCAACCTAATGTCATCAAAAGAGACATGGAAGGTCACTTCTTGCTGGTCAAAGGAAAAATCCAACAAGAAGAACTCTCAATCCTGAACATCTATGCTCCAAATACAAGGGCACCCTCATTCATAAAAGAAACTTTACTGAAGCTCAAAGCACACATTGCACCTAACACAATAATTGTGGGTGACTTCAACACTCCACTCTCACCAATGGACCGATCAGGAAAACAGAAACTAAACTGGGAGACAGTGAAGCTAATTGAAGCTTTGGACCAATTGGTTTTAACAGATATATATAGAACTTTTCATCCCAAAGCAAAAGAATATACCTTTTTCTCAGCACCTCATGGTACCTTCTCCAAAATTGATCATATAGTTGGTCACAAGACAGACCTCAACAAATATAAGAAGATTGAAATAATCCCATGCCTCCTATCAGATCACTATGGAGTAAAAGTGGTATTTAATAACAATAAAAACAACAGAAAGCCCACATATACATGGAAACTGAATAATACTCTACTCAATGATACCTTGGTCAAGGAAGAAATAAAGAAAGAAATCAAAGATTTTTTTTTTAGAATTTAACGAAAATAAAGGCACAACATACACGAATCTATGGGACACAATGAAAGCAGTGCTAAGAGAAGTCAATAACTCAAAATCATAGCTTTGAGTGCCTCCAAAAAGAAATTCGAGAGAACATATACTAGAAGATTAACAGAACAACTGAAAGTCCTGGAACAAAAAGAAGCTAATTCACCCAGGAGTAGAAGAAGACAGGAAATCATCAAACTCAGGGCTGAAATCAATCAAGTAGAAACCAAGAGAACCATACAAAGAATCAACAAAACCAAAAGCTGGTTCTTTGAAAAATCAACAAGATTGATAAACCCTTAGCCAGACTAACCAAAGGGCACAGAGAAAGTATCCAAATTAACAAAATTAGAAATGAAAAGGGAGATAATACAACAGAACTGGAGGAAATTCAAAAAATCATCAGATCCTACTACAAAAGCCTGTACTCAAGACAACTGGAGAATCTGGAGGAAATGGACATTTTCTTAGACAGATACCAAATACCAAAATTAAACCAGGATCAAATAGACCATCTAAACACACCCATAACCCCTAAAGAAATAGAAGGGGTCATAGATAGCCTTCTGACCGAAAAAAGCACAGGACCAAATGGTTTCAGTGCAGAATTTTATCAGACCTTCAAAGAAGACTTAACACCAATACTCTTCAAACTATTCCACCAAATAGAAACAGAAGGAACACTTCCCAACTCCTTCTATGAAGCCACTATTACTCTGATACCAAAACCACACAAAGATCCAACTAAGAAAGAGAATTTCAGGCCAATTTCCCTTATGAATATTGATGCAAAAATACTCAATAAAATTCTTGCCCACCAAATCCAAGAACACATCAAAATGATCATCCACCATGATCAAGTAGGCTTCATCCCAGGGTTGCAGGGATGGTTCAATATAAGGAAATCCATCAATGCTATCCACTACATAAACAAACTCAAAGAAAAAAAACACATGATCATTTCATTAGATGCTGAAAAAGCATTTGGAAAAATTCAGCATCCTTTCACGCTAAAAGTCTTGGAAAGGACAGGAATTCAAGGCCCATATCTAAACATAGTAAAAGCAATATACAGCAAACCGGTAGCCAACATCAAACTAAATGGAGAGAAACTTGAAGCAATCCCACTAAAATCAGGGACTAGACAAGGCTGCCCCCTCTCTCCATATCTTTTCAATATAGTTCTTGAAGTTCTAGCTAGAGCAATTAGACAACATAAGGATGGCAAAGGGATACAAATTGGAAAAAAAGAAGTCAAACTATCACTATTTGCAGATGACATGATAGTATACTTATGTGACCCAAAAACCTCTACTAGGGAACTCCTACAGAAGATAAACAACTTCAGCAAAGTGGCTGGTTACAAAATCAACTCAAGCAAATCAGTAGCCTTTCTATACTAAAAGGATAAGCAGACTGAGAAAGAAATTAGGTAAATGACACCCTTCACAATAGCCACAAACAGCATAAAGTATCTTGGTGTGACTCTAACCAAACAAGTGAAAGACCTATACGACAAGTACTTTAGATCCCTGAAGAAGGAAATCAAAGAAGACATCAGAAAATGGAAAAATCTTCCATGCTCGTGGATCAGCAGGATTAATATAGTTAAAATGGCCATCTTGCCAAAGGCAATCTACAGATTCAGTGTTATCACCATAAAAATCCCAACCCAGTTCTTCATAGAGCTGGAAAGAGCAATTCTTAAATTCATACAGTTACATTTTTTAAAAAAGATATTTTACTTATTTATTATATATAAGTACACCATAGCTGTCTTCAGACCAGAAGTGGGCATCAGATCTCATTACAGCTGATTGTGAGGTACCATGTGGTTGCTGGGATTCGAACTCAGAACCTCCAGAAGAGCACTTCCTGAGTACTCTTAACCACTGAGCCATCTCTCCAGACCATGCAGTTATATATTTAAAGTCAAATGTTAGCTCCCACCTCTGGGTGTGGTGGAGTGTCTAGGTCAGACACCACCACAGAGAAGAACCAGAAAATCCGCAATGGAAAACGCTAATTCCAAGTGTTCCAAAAAATCTTGTAGTGCAGCCACTAAAACACTCTGACGAGGTTGGCGGTGACTCTACTCATAGCTATAGATGAGATTCATGAGATATATTCATGTATACATGATACATGAGATATACTCATAGCTATATCCTCAGTGGATGCATGCACATGTGTTCATAGGAATCTATATAAATGTTCCACAGCATTACTCTGCATAACCACCCCAAGCTGTATACGATGGCACATGTCTGAATCCTAGCGCTTAGCTGGCTGAGCTGGAGGATCCTGAGTCTGTCCTAGATTAGTAATACTCTCCTTTGTTAACAAGAGCAGAATGAACGCAGTTTTCTCTTGTACATTCACCCCACCGAACTGATGAAAACAAATGAACGGCGTGTCACAAATGTACCATTTAACAAAGGAAGCCAAGTTAGAAAGCAGCATATTGAAAATGGTTGTAAAAATCAAAAGCAGATAAAAAACATTAAGCTAATGTAAATAAGTTTGTGAAAATTTACTAAGAAGAAGTCATTATATGTGTCGTTTTCTGAATGCCCATTATATTCCAGTAAAAATTTACATAATAAAAACTAGTATTTTGGCATACCAGCAGATTTATTATACCCCTACCCCCAAATACCCGCAAAAAAGTAGATTAATGAAAACAATAATAAGGAATCGTTTAGAAACAAGGAACAAAGAAGAGCCCATTTCAAGTGCCTGTGGCAAATAGTTGATGAGATAGGAACATGGTGGTTTCAGTGTTAACAGCCACAAAACACCTTTAAACTCACCCCCTGCCACGGCTAGTAATCCTTTTCAGTCATGAACTTGATTTCATAGAGCAAGTAGCAATAAAGGGTATGTAGGACTAAGAGAGTGAGGTATGGACAGGAAGAAACTAAAAGGAGAATATCAACAGACAGTTGACCTCAGGACCAGTTTAGTCTAGCATGCCTCTTCCTTATTTAATCATATCTTTAAGAGGGAGGGCTGTGAAGGAAGTCAGATTTGGGTGCTTCCTGATTTTCCCAGGGTTAGTAGAGTAATGTGAGCCTGCTGGTATCATTAGCAGGTGTAGATATGCTATTTTTCCCTTACAGACTTCAAAGCTCTTTCTTAGTGGACATTGGGAAACAGTCTCATTCAGCAGGAAATGACCTGATACAGAAAGTCACCGATTCCCAGAAAAATAATGATTCCATACCAAAAGTACAGAAAATATTTTTGATAAACTCAGAGGAAAAACTTCCACATCTAGGAAAAGAGATGCTTATCCAAGTACTTAAGGTATACAGAACACCAAGTAGATGGTGCCAGAAAAGAAATACCCCACATCTTATTACAGTTATAATATCAAACAAAATATACAGAAGAAAGTGCATTGAATGTTGCGAGAGAGACTGTTGGTGAGTTCTCATAGTTCTGGGGGGTGCGTCTAAGAGAGAAAAGTCATCAATAGTTTTATCTTACTGTGAACGTTGGAAGCTATAATACAAATATGCCAGGCAACATGTACCCATTAGCAGAACACTAGCATGACTTCTAGTGGGTTATCCAATCACGTTCCGATCAGCATTTAGGTCCACACATGGGAAGGAGTCCATATCTGGTACTGTAAACCTGGCCCATGGCTGAGACGTCATAGGCCTTAGTAGGGATGTTTCCACTATTACTGTGCTACACGAACATGATGTGGCATCATTTTTTTATCAGAATAGTTATGTTTTATATCCCTATCAAAGGTGGCCATCAAGGTTCCCTGTTGCAGTTGGCAGTGGTAACTGCAGATACTTGTAACTGGTTAAAGTGTGCAGGGTTAGGAAAGATTGAATAGTGGACTTCTCTATATATCATAACCTCCGTGGATCAGTGAACACTGTAGAAGCCAGGGTAGAAAGAATGTAAGAGCTCAATGAAAGAATAAATGAAAGATAAGCCATCTTTGGAATGTGACTAGAATTGGACTCTTGACCTCACAGTAGCTATAATTACCAGTACAAGACCAGGCCTATCCCTGTTCAATCACATGCAGGCAGACCAAAAGTCCCTTCAACTCTGTCCCCAGGAAGACCTATAGGCAGATAACAGTAGCTAATGGGGAGAAACTCAAGAGGCCTCACTCCCCTCTGAGTATCTCTGAGGCATCTCTTTTCCTAGATATGGGAAATTTTCCTGCATGAGTTTTTGAAAATATTTTCTATGCTTTAGTATGAAATTCTTCTCCTTGCGCATCCATAATTCATAGATTTTTGTCTTTTCATAGCATGCTAAAAATCTCACATTTTCTGTCTACAGTTTTTAAAATTTAGCATTGACCTTGACTGTGTAATCCAATTGCTGTCTCTTTTCTCCAAGCCCTAATGCTTGTCTTCTACACAATCCATTCTATTAGCAAGGTTTTCGCTGAGGTTTATGTGGTTTACTGAATTCTTCATGTCCAGTACTATCTCAGTTGAGACTTACCCCAGCATCTCTACTGAACTCTATGTCCACGTGTTAAATTGACGTGCTCACTCATTCTCCTGTTTGTACTCTAGAGTTGTTCAGGAATTTTCTGTGTCTTCTTTAACTCCTCACACCCAGCAAAAGAAACTACCAACAGAGGAAACAGACAGCTTAAATAATTAGAGAAAAATCTTTAACCAGTTATATTTCAGACAAAGGGCTAATATCTAAAATTTACGAAGAACCCAGGAGATTAGATACAGAGGAAATAAAACTACCAATCTACAATTGAACTAATGAAATGAACAGACAGTCTACAAAAGAAGAAATACAAGTGACTAATAACTACTTTTAAAAGTGTCTAACATTCCTAGTCATCAAGGAAATGCGAATTAAAACTACCGATATAACCCCTCACCCCAGTTATAATGGCTATCATCAAAACATGTAACAACAAATTCTAGGGAAGACATAAGAAAGAGAAATCCTCCCGGATCCAGATCAGCCTGGGTGGCAACACCACATCTCCAGGTCCTGCAAGAGGCAAAAGGGGCTTCCGGGTGGCCAGCAGGGAGAAGTCGGTGTGCTCCGGTGAATCCAGCAGGCCCCAGCGGGAGCCTTCAGGTATCTGCTTCGGGTTCTGAACAGCCTGGGCAACAGCACCCTGTCTCCAGGCAGTGCAGGAGGTAAGCTGTATACCAGAGGCCACCTGGGAAGGGGCAGCTTGCACTGGTGAGTCTAGCACTGACAAGACCAACTAACACCAGTGAAAACTAGAGGGCAAAAGGCAAACGCAGGAACGTCACTAACAGAAATCAAGGCAATATGGCAACATCTGAACCCAATTCTCCTCTACAGCAGGTCCTGGATACCCCATCACACCAGTAAAACAATATTTGGATTTAAAATCACTGGTCATGATGCTGGTACAGGAACACATGAAGGACATATTAAAGAAATTCAGGAGAAAATGGATCAAAAGTTAGAAGCCCTTGTAAGGGAAATGCAAAAATCATTGAAAGAAATCCAGGAGAATACAAAAGCCAATAATGAGGAAACGCAAAAAACACTTAAAGAAATACAGGAGAACTTTGGTCAACAGGCTGAGGTCATGAAAGAGGAAACACAAAAATCTCTTAAGGAATTACAGGAAAGCACAAACAAGCAAGTGAAGGAGCTAAGCAAAACCATCCAGGATCTAAAATCAGAAGTAGAAACAACTAAGAAAACTCAAAGGGAGACAACTTTGGAGACAGAAAGCCTTGGGAAGAAATCAGGGGACAGAGATGCAAATATCAACAACAGAATACAAGAGATAGAAGAAAGAATCTCAGATGCTGAAGATTCCATAGAAACCATGGACTCAACAGTTAAAGAAAATGCAAAATGCAAAAAGCTTGTAACCCAAAATATCCAGGAAATCCAGGACACAATGAGAAGACCAAACCTAAGGATTATAGGCATAGATGAGAGTGAAGATTTACAACTTAAAGGGCCAGCAAATATCTTCAATAAAATTATGGAAGAAAACTTCCCTAACCTAAAGAGAGAGATGCCCATGAATATACAAGAAGCCTACAGAACTCCAAACAGACTGGACCAGAACAGAAATACTTCCTGTCACATAATAATCAAAACACCAAATGTTCTAAACAAAGAAAGAATATTAAAGGCAGTAAGAGAAAAAGGCCAAGTAACATATAAAGGAAGACCTATCAGAATCACAGCAGACTTTTCACCTGAGACTATGAAGGCTAGAAGGTCCTGGGCAGATCTCATGCAGACTCTAAGAGAACACAAATGCCAGCCAAAACTACTATATCCAGCAAAACTCTCAATCACCGTAGCTGGAGAAACTAAGATATTTCATGACAAAACCAAGTTTACCCAATATCTATCCACAAACCCAGCCCTAAAAAGGATAATAGGAGGAAAACACCAATACAAGGAGGGAAACTTCACACTGGAAAAAGCAAGATAGTAACCTTTCATCAAACCCAAAAGAAGTTAAGCAATCAAATTTAAAAAATAACGTCAAAAATGATAGGAAGTAACAATCACTATTCCTTAATATCTCTTAAGATCAATGGACTTAATGCCCCAATATAAAGACACAGACTAATTGAATGGATACATAAACAGGACCCTACATTTTGCTGCTTACAGGAAACACACCTCAGGGTCAAAGACAAACACTACCTTAGAGTAAAAGGCTGGAAGACAATTTTACAAGCAAATGGTCTCAGGAAACAAGCTGGAGTGGCCATTTTAATATCAGATAAAATTGACTTTCAACCCAAAGTCATCAAAAGAGACTCTGAGGGACACTTCTTGCTGGTCAAAGGAAAAATACAACAAGAAGAACTCTCAATCCTGAACATCTATGCTCCAAATGCAACGGCACCCTCTTTCGTAAAAGAAACTTTATTAAAACTCAAAGCACACATTGCACCTAACACAATAATTGTGGGTGACTTCAACACTACATTTTCCTCAATGGACCGATCAGGAAAACAGAAATTAAACAGGGACACAATGAAACTAATTGAAACTTTGGACCAATTAGATTTAACAGATATATATAGAACATTCTATCCTAAAGCAAAAGAATATACCTTTTTCTCAGCACCTCATGGTACCTTCTCCAAAATCGACCATATAATTGGTCACAAGACAGACCTCAACAAATATAAGAAGATCGAACTAATCCCATGCCTCCTATCAGATCACTATGGAGTAAAAGTGGTCTTCAATAGCAACAAAAACAACAGAAAGCCCACATACACGTGGAAATGGAACAATATTCTACTCAATGATACCTTGGTCAAGGAAGAAATAAAGAAAGAAATAAAAGACTTTTTATAACACAATGAAAATGAAGCCACAACATACCCAAATCTATGGGACACAATGAAAGCAGTGCTAAGAGGAAAACTCATAGCCCTGAGTGTCTCCAAAAAGAAAATGGAGAGAGCATACATTACCAGCTTAATGACACATCTGAAAGCCCTGGAAGAAAAAGAAGCTATTTCACCCAGGAGGAGTAGAAGGCAGGAAATCATCAAACTCAGGGCCGAAATCAATCAAGTAGAAACAAAGAGAACCATACAAAGAATCAACAAAACCAGGAGCTGGTTCTTTGAGAAAATCAACAAGATAGATAAACCCTTAGCCAGACTGATCAAAGGGCACAGAGAAAGTATCCAAATTAACAAACTTAGAAATGAAAAGGGAGATATAACAACGGAAACTGAGGAAATCCAAAAAATCATCAGATCCTACTACAAGAGCCTGTCCTCAACACAACTGGAGAATCTGGAGGAAATGGACAATTTCCTTGACAGATACCAAATACCAAAATTAAATCAGGACCAACTAGACCATCTAAACAGTCCCACAATGCCTAAAGAACTAGAAGGAGTCATAGAAAGTCTTCCAACCAAAAAAAGCACAGGACCAGATGGTTTCAGTGCAGAATTCTATCAGACCTTCAAAGAAGAGTTAACACCAATACTCTCCAAACTATTCCACAAAATAGAAACAGAAGGAACACTACCAAATTCCTTCTACGAAGCCACAATTACGCTGATACCAAAACCACACAAAGATCCAACAAAGAGAACATCAGACCAATTTCCCGTATGAACATCGATGCAAAAATACTCAATAAAATTCTTGCTAACCAAATCCAAGAACACATCAAAACGATCATCCACCATGATCAAGTAGGCTTTATCCCGGGAATGCAGGGTTGGTTCAATACACGGAAATCCATCAATGCAATCCACTACATAAACTCAAAGAAAAAAACCACATGGTCATTTCATTGGATGCTGAAAAAGCATTTGACAAAATTCAGCATCATTTCATGCTTAAAGTCTTGGAGAGAACAGGAATTCAAGGCCCATACCTAAACATAGTAAAAGCAATATACAGCAAACCGGTAGCCAGCATCAAACTAAATGGAGAGAAACTTGAAGCAATCCCACTGAAATCAGGGACCAGACAAGGCTGCCCCCTTTCTCCTTATCTTTTCAATATTGTACTTGAGGTACTAGCTCGGGCAATTCGACAACATAAGGAGGTCAAAGGGATACAAATTGGAAAGGAAGAAGTCAAACTATCATTATTTGCAGACGACATGATAGTCTACCTAAGTGACCCAAAAAACTCCACTAGAGAGCTCCTACAGCTGATAAACAACTTCAGCAAAGTGGCAGGTTATAAAATCAACTCAAGCAAATCAGTGGCCTTCCTATACTCAAAGGATAAGCAGGCTGAGAAAGAAATTAGGGAAATGACCCCCTTCACAATAGCCACAAACAGTATAAAGTATCTTGGGGTGATTCTTACCAAACATGTGAAAGATCTGTATGACAAGAACTTCAAGACTCTGAAGAATGAAATGGAAGAAGACCTCAAAAATGGGAAAACCTCCCATGCTCATGGATCGGTAGAATCAATATAGTTAAAATGGCCATTTTGCCAAAAGCAATATACAGATTCAATGCAATACCCATCAAAATCCCAACTCAATTCTTCACAGAGTTAGAAAGAGCAATTATCAAATTCATCTGGAACAACAAAAAACCCAGGATAGCTAAAACTATTCTCAGCAACAAAAGAAAGTCTGGGGGAATCAGTATCCCTGACCTCAAGCAATACTACAGAGCAATAGTGTTAAAAACTGCATGGTATTGGTACAGTGACAGGCAGGAGGATCAATGGAACAGGATTGAAGATCCAGAAATGAACCCACACACCTATGGCCACTTGATCCTCGACAAAGAGGCTGAAAACATCCAATGGAAAAAAGATAGCCTTTTCAACAAATGGTGCTGGTTCAACTGGAGGTCAGCATGCAGAAGATTGCGAATTGATCCATCCTTGTCTGTTTGTACTAAGATCAAATCCAAATGGATCAAGGACCTCCACATAAAGCCAGACACTCTGAAGCTAATCGAAAAGAAACTGGGGAAGACCCTTGAGGACATCGGTACAGGGAGAAAGTTTCTGAACAGAACACCAATAGTGTATGCTCTAAGAGCAAGAATTGACAAATGGGACCTCATAAAATTACAAAGTTTCTGTAAGGCAAAGGACACCATCAAGAGGACAAATCGGCAACCAACAAATTGGGAAAAGATCTTCACCAATCCTACATCAGACAGAGGGCTAATATCCAATATATATAAAGAACTCACGAAGTTAGACTCCAGAAAACCAAACAACCCTATTAAAAAATGGGGTACAAAGTTAAACAAAGAATTCTCACCTGAAGAACTTCGGATGGCGGAGAAGCATCTTAAAAAATGCTCAACTTCATTAGTCATTAGGGAAATGCAAATCAAAAAAACCCCGAGATTTCATCTTACACCAGTCAGAATGGCTAAGATTAAAAATTCAGGAGACAGCAGGTGTTGGAGAGGGTGTGGAGAAAGAGGAACACTCCTCCACTGCTGGTGGGGTTGCAAATTGGTACAACCACTCTGGAAATCAGTCTGGCGGTTCCTCTGAAAACTGGGCACCTCACTTCCAGAAGATCCTGCTATACCACTCCTGGGCATATACCCAGAGGATTCCCCAGCATGTATTAAGGATACATGCTCTACTATGTTCATAGCAGCCCTATTTATAATTGCCAGATGCTGGAAAGAACCCAGGTATCCCTCAACAGAAGAGTGGATGCAAAAAATGTGGTATATCTACACAATGGAGTACTATTCAGCCATTAGAAACAATGAATTCATGAAATTCTTAGGCAAATGGATGGACCTAGAGAACATCATACTAAGTGAGGTAACCCAGACTCAAAAGGTGAATCATGGTATGCATTCACTAATAAGTGGATATTAACCTAGAAAACTAGAATACCCAAAACATAATCCACATACCAAATGAGGTACAAGAAAAAAGGAGGAGTGTCCCCTTGTTCTGGAAAGACTCAGTGAAGCAGTATTCAGCAAAACCAGAACGGGGAAGTTGGAAGGGGTGGGTGGGAGGACAGGGGAAGAGAAGGGGGCTTACGGGACTTTCGGGGAGTGGGGGGGGCTAGAAAAGGGGAAATCATTTGAAATGTAAATAAAAAATTATATTGAATAAAAAAAAAAGAAAGAGAAATCCTTATTCACTGCTGCTGGTGGTGGTGCAAATTAATACAGCCATTGTGGAAATCAGTTTGGATGTTCCTCAAGAACTTATCCAGAGACTGCTCTACCTTGGTATCCATCCCAATTGCAGACACCAAACCCTGACACTATTGCTGTGCCCAAGGAGCATTCACAGACAGGAGCCTAGCATGTCCTCTGAGAGGCTCTGCCGGCATCTGACTAAGAGAGATGCAGATACTCATAGCCAAACATCAGATTGACTCATAGCCAAACATCAGATTGAGCCCAGGGACACCAGTGGAAGAGTAGGGGAAGGACTGAAGGAGCTGAAGAGGATTGCAACCCCATAGGAAGAACAGTATCAATTAACCAGACCCCTCCCTGCCCTGAGCTTCCAGGGACTAAACAACCAACCAAAGAGTACACAGGGGGTACCCATGGCTCCAGCTGCATATGTAGCCGAGGTTTGCCTTATTTGGCATCAGTGGGAGGGGAGCCCCTTGGTCCTGTGGAAGCTTGTTTCCCCAGTATAGGGGGAGGCTAGAAGGGTGAGAAGGGAGTGGGTGGTGGGTGGGGGAGCACCCTCATTCTTAGAGGCAAAGGGGAGGTGGGATGGGATGGAGGGTTTGTGGAGGGGATACTGGGACAGGGGACAACATTTGAAATGTAAATAAATAAAATAACCAAATCATCATCACCATCATCATAATCATCATCGTCATCTATTCAATTCCCGTGTATATAAAAACCTAGAGAACATCATATCCTATTATAGAAGTATTTGCATGTCAATGTTTATTGTTTCTATTTCCAGATAGCCAGGGAATAGGGGTAGCCTAGATGCCCTTCAGTAGATGAAATGGATAATGAAGATATGGTACACATATAAATGAAATATTATTCAGATATAAAGAAAACATGAAGTCATGAAATTTGCATGGGAATGGATGGACCTGAAAGTATAATGTTAAACAATGTGAACCCAATTCAGAAAAAGAGAAAAACAAACAAAACAAATATTCTCTCTCACATGAGGATCCTAGTCTACAATGCATGCATGTATATATGTAGAGGCTGTTAGTGTGGGATTAACAGTTAGAAAAGAGACTAGGAAAGGGTGATTTTTGATGAAGAGGAAGAACAGACTGCAGAAAAATTGACACATAGAAGAGGGTATAAAATGAATTACTTCTCTAATTTCAACTCTTTCATAGTTTTTCCTCTTTTTTCGATGTCTGTTTTGCCTGATGTATCTGAGTCCCTCATGCATGCCTGGTGTTCACAGAAGCCAGAAGAGGACAGTAGATCCCCTGAACCTGGGGTCCCAGAAGGTTGTGAGCCACTATGTCAGTGCTAGGAAACAACCCAGTCCTCCGGAAGTATAGTGAGTCTTCTTAACCACTGAGAAATCTCTCTAGTTTCAGTGTTTTTCTTTTCTTTTTGGTGGGAAAGTACATAAAAATATAACTGATCTTGGAATTGTAAAGCCTTAAGTGGATATCCACAGCTCCAGGATGCCCATCCTAACAGTATACAAGTTTGCAGAATTGCATCAACATAGTATTTTGTTTGAATGGTTACCTTAGATTTAGTTGTATGATTTTTTTTTATTCATGGGTTCATTACATTCCTACATTTAAATTTTATCTAAGCCACTGCTATTGATGGACCATTACTAGGTGGTTGGTAGTTTGGGGGAGAGGTGTAGAGATTTTTCTTGTTGTTTGTGTCTTGGAATGGGACTCAAGAATCGAGACTGAGTTATTGGTTGAGAGGTTGTGATTTTGATTTCCTTAAGGTCACCTTTCTTCTCTCAATGGAGATGTCTGCAATGTTCAAGAGGGATTACGCTGTAATAGGGTGAGGTGTCATTTTCCCCTGTAAGAGTGGTGTTCATGGCACCAAGCTCTTTCTTTAATTCTTCCTTGAGAGTTGAATATTGTTTGTAACACCAGTCACTATTCAGGGGTTAAACCCACTAAGAAAATAAAATAATAGCTACACAATAATATCCTCCTAAGTTCCCATTGTTTTAGGAAGTAAATACTGGCAGTGTTATGTGTCCATATGTATTAGCTGCTGTCATGGATATGGAAAAAAGATAAAGAAAGAAAAGAAAGGAAAGGAAAAGAAAAGAAAGGCAAGGCAAGGCAAGGCAAGGCTGGAACACACGTTATGAGTGTAGCTATTAGTTTGATATAAAGACCTGGGGTGGGGGGGGGAGATAAATACAAGGAAGAACTAAGAAGAAAAATGTCAGGGAGTATGGGGGGTGAACTGTGGATAGGTTGAAAAGGAGGGGTACAGATATACAGTCAGATCATCTTTGTGCCTCCATGTGTCTTGAGCACCCATCAGAAGGATGTGTTTCCAGTTTTAAGTCTACTTTCTAAGTCTAAGGATTGTTTGTTTTGTTTCCTCTGAGTGCCCCCTACAGGGACTATATTCACCAAGAATTACATTTTCTGCAGCTGTTTATCAAGGGAGACTTATTTGAATTCCCGACTTACCAATACATAAAGCAGGGGACCATTTGTGTTAAACTTGTAAGCTCTTAAGGTTCAGAGACCAAGCTGTTGGAGAAGGTGTGGTTTGTAGAATATTTAAAGAGTATGAAGGACTCTGGTTGATGGTTTTGTCCCTGGGATCTCTGGGAGGACTGGGTGGCTCACATTGTTGTTCCTCTTATGATGCTGCAAACCCCTTCAGCTTCTTTGGTCCTTTCTCTAGCTCCTCCATTGGGGACCCTGTGCTCAGTTTAATGGCTGACTGGGAGTGTACCTCTCTGTATTTATCATGTACTAGCAGAACCTCCCAGGTGACAGCTATATCTGGCTCTGCTCAGCAAGCACTTGTGGGCATCAATAATAGTGTCTGGGTTATGTAACTGTAACCATCAACAAACGAGTACACATGGAGTTACCCATGGCTCCAGACTGCATAGACAGCAGAGGATGGCCTTGTTGGACATCAAAGGAAGGAGAGGCCCTTGGTCCTAGAAAGGCTCGATGCCACAGTGTAGGGAATACCAGGACAGGGAAGTGGAAGAGCGTTGATTGGGGAACAGGGGGAGGGGAGATGGTTTATGGGATTTGGGGGGGGAGGTGGGAAACCAGGAAAGGGGACAACATTTGAAATGTAAATAAAGAATATATCTAATAAAAAAAGTGTATGAAGGAAATGCAGGAGGGGGAGGGGGTAAAGTATGAGGAGCGTAGGAAGGCATATGGGTTGGACTGTAAGAGGAAATAGGGAGATTATGACCTATGCAGAAAGTAGAGAGAACTGTGTAACAGGCAGCCCTGATCCATGCTGAAGAGATAAGAAATGGCTTAACCATCAATTTACAAAGTCACACATACTTAACATTAAAAAGAGCCAATTAGAATAAGAAAATAAATTACTGAAACATTAGGAAGAGGAGTCAAAACAAATAAAAAACATCCATATATCTCAAATATGCATTCTAATAAATAATCACACACACACACACACACACACACACACACACACACACACACACACACTTGTAGATACACAGAAGTTTGAAGCAGGAGATACTGAACCTAAACCTTCCCTCAAGTGAAATGCTGTGATTCCCACATTCCTACGCTTATCTTCTGTTAGTGTGCAGAGCCAGAGGGATTGACTGACAGGCTTAGCAGATGGATCAAATTAAGCCCTTTCCACTGAGGACTGCTGTCGGCATAGACCCCTTCCTATTAGTTACCTGGCCTGCAAGCCCTTACCTCCTCAGCCAGGCATGTAAATAAAGGAATGGACTTCCCACAGTAGACCTCTAAAGGGATGTGGCAAACTCACTGAGTATCTTTATAACTCAACCCAGGATGGAGAAGGGTTGGTTTCTGTCTTCAATAGACCACAGATTCCTGCTCAGATTTCCTAGACTCACAGGTTTCCCACTCTAGGTACTTAATTCTGCTTGGGTCTGCACCCCATGTTTGCCTGTCAATAGTGGACAGTTTGCTTCTGGATTTTGGAGACCATGTCTGCATGAAGTTCAGTCATGAGATGATGGTGATTCATGGATGGGATGACTGAGGTGGTCACAGCTAGGTTCAGTGGCTGCTTCCATGACTAAGGAGAGAATATCAGTGGGTGTCTTTCCAGCCACAGCTGTACACTGCCAAGGGCTGGAGCATCAGTGAACGGCTATGTGGCTGAGGGTGGCAGTAGGTAGAGTCCATGGGCATAGTGGACACCAAGAATCCCCGTGATGCAGAAGCTTGCTTATGGTAAGACTGTTGTAGGCTTTATATAGCAAAGGCACCAGGTCAGGCTGGAGCCATCCTGTTGTAGCAGCTGTTCAGGTATGTCAACTTTCTTAGTTAAGGTTTTACTGCTGTGAACAGATACCATGACTAAGGCAACTCTTATAAGGACAACAGTTAATTGAGGTTGGCTTATAGGTTCAGAGGTTCAGTCCATTAACATCAAGGTGACAGCACAGCAATATCCAGGGCAGGCAGAGTGCAGGAGAAGCTGAGAGTTCTACCTCTTCATCTGAAGGCTGCTAGGAGAAGACTGGCTTCTAGGCAGCTAGGATGAGGGTCTTAACACCTAC
This sequence comes from Apodemus sylvaticus, assembly GCF_947179515.1. Lineage (NCBI taxonomy): Eukaryota > Metazoa > Chordata > Mammalia > Rodentia > Muridae > Apodemus > Apodemus sylvaticus. Next base: position 23,969,289 of record NC_067489.1, read on the forward strand.
ATCCAACAGGCCACACCTTCTAATAGTGCCACTCTCTGGGGCAAACATATACAAACCATCAAATCAACAAGTAGCAATTGTTATGGTTGCAGCGGTATGTACCAGTTCAGATCATGGAGAAAATCCATTAGTGTGATGACCAAATGTCTACTCTCCCGATCAATCTCTCCTGTCATCTTCTGTCCTTTCCTCTCCTCTTCTGTCCTCATCTCCTGTTCATCCTTCTTCTCCTTCTTCCCACATTGCTCTCCTTGAAACAGGGTCTCATTCATCCCAGGCTGGCCTTAAACTCACTACGTAGCCAAGAATGACCTTGGCTTTTGATGTTCTTGCCTCCTTCTCTCCAGTCTTGGGATTATAGGTGTGAGCTATGACACCTATTTTGTCAACTCTTTCTTACCTGTTTTGGGGGTAAGAAAAAAGACTCAGATAGACTTGTTCTGTCCATGAATCTCATGTTGCTCAACACATGGCTTCACATAGCTTAGGATCATACATCAAATCTGCCTCCTTTTAGAATCTCTTTGCCCTATCCAGTTTTATAGCCCTGGATTGGGATGGCACAAGAAAGGATTACTAGTTGTCCCTACGATTTGGACAGTTCAAATTTTGCTAAATGCTTGTACTCACTACCTCACTGTAAACCCTTCCAACTCTTTCAAAACAACCCCAGCTTTGTAAGGGAGCATGCTGATGCCCCAGATGTTTTATGATTGCTCAAGGTCAGAGGTAGGACATCTTTCAGCCTGAGCCTTCTGCCAGAAATCCTGCTGTGTGACTTGAACATGAAATGTCCCCCACAGGCTCATGTGTGATCCCCAGCTGCCAGTGCTATTTTGGAACATGGTGAAGTCTTTAAGAGGTGGTTCCTAGCTGAGGAAAGGAGGTCACTGAGACCATGCCTTGAAGATTGTGGCTGGTCCTGGTCCCCTCCCCTCTCTCAGCTTCCTGTCTGCTGTGAAGTGAGCAGATTTTAACACACATTCCTGCTGCTGTGATGCTTCCCAAAATCATGTGGGAATATGCACAAGCTGAGGCTCTGGGATCATGAGCCAAAGCAAACCCTCATTCTCTTACATTGGTTGTGTCCGGTATTTTGTTACAGTGATGATAAATCTAATACAGAGACATGCCTTATCCTATCAAGTGACAATCCTTCTAAGGACAAAAGGAAACCCTTGTGAGCCATTAAGCTCTACAGTGTGCTGATAAGTGTAAAGCACCCTTGATTCTGGATCCTACAACCGTCTCAATTACACCAATGAGATATTCTGAATGGGATGGGTATCTTTGTTCCATATTACTTTGCCCAAGAGACTAGAAGCACCATTTAGTATTTGTTATTTACTGAAGACCACTATCCAGCTTTTGAGTAGTTTGTTGGCCCTAGTGATTTTAGAAGTAGCCTCCAATTTTACAAATAAAAATTACAAATAAACATCTCTGAATCCAGTAAGGACTTTCTGACTCCTCTGTCACTGGACTATGCAGTCATATATATTATCAAAAATTCAGCTTTTGGAAGCCAGTATCAATAGGCAAGAGTGTGTTTGCTTGAAGCAGATGCTGAACACATGCTCCAAAGGGGAAAGAGAGTTGATCATGCTTCTGGCTGGATATTTGCAAGCATGGAGTTCGCTTCTCAAATCCCACTCTGAATCCCCCAAATGGCCTGGGCATTCCTGTGACTGCATTGTTCTTAGGTCCAGCTACAGGAATAGTTGGTTTCCGTTCAACAAAATCTGGTAAGTTAAGTTGGTCAACAGAAGCCTGAATGTCAGGTCAACATACATGCCCCACCATTACGGTCCATTCTTTGATATGGGTAATATCATGACCATGGGGAGACCACAGTTACCAGACACTCATGCTATTTTGATCATGGCTGCTATCAAGTAGTTCTCGACAGAATAACTAGGATCGATGTTGACAAGTCACCCATGTCCTCTCTCAGAAAACGCATCTATCGATAGAACCCATGATCTTTTGTGAGTCTGCCATAATCAAGATCGGATGAGATATTTTGCATTTATTATCTCATCTCATTCTTATAACTTTATAGTTGGGGTCTCCACAACATGAAGAGCTGTATGAAAGGGTCTCAGCATTAGGAAGGTTGAAAACCAGTTGTTTAAAGCTTTTATGATTTGACTATATCCCCCAAAGGCTCATGTATTTGAACAGTGGGTCGACAGCTAGAATCCTTGTTTAGAAGGTTGTAGATCATTTTTGAGAAGTGTACATCTGAGGCAGGCCTTGGGTTGTGGACCAGCCCTGCTTCCATCCTTAGCTCTCTGTTTCCTGATCCACCAAGATGTTGGGAAACAGCCTCTTGTTCTCACGGCCATACCCTCCCTACTATGGTGGACACTCCTGTCACCATAAGCTAAAGTAAATCCTTCCTTCCTGAAGTTATCTCTGTCATACAGTCTCTCACAGTGCCGAGAAGAATAACCACTGCAAAGATGAACATCCTTAACCACATTTCAAAGACACCACTCGAGTTCAGATAGACAAATGATGTGACCCAAGCAAGGGATGCTAGTAAGAACCAAAGCTAAGATTGTACTGTGAACACTGACAGTAAATGGCGAAGCTAAAATTGTATGGTGGATTAGAGAGAAACAGTGTGTGTTATCTTCCAGAGAACATGATGGCGGGTTCAGTTGGCATGCTTAGGAAACTAAGCACTCTCTTATGGCACAGGCAAGCGGACTCCAATTACCACTTAAGGAAAATAAAAACAGGGAGCTCGTGGGTACTGGGCTAACAAGAAGTTGAGTCATTGGCAGCCCTCACTGGAGTGAGCTAAAAGTGTGGCTTTCAAGTTTTTCTTCTCAGTTTATCTGAGTCTGAGTCATCTTTATATTCTCCACAGCATCTTGCACAAGGCTTTGCAGTGATTAGGAGCTAAATAAATATTTGTAGAGGAAAGAAAGGAAGATAGAAACTAAGCTCTCTGGGCAACAGCAAGAAAGAATAGCAGGAAAAACACAAACAGTGTAGTGTTGGTGAAGGGTCCTTTACACCTTCCAGAGTGTCAAGCCACTGCTTGGTTCTCAGCACCTTTTCCTTGGGAAAACTGCTGAGAGCCTTCTATTACCGGCACACAGTCCTACTCCATGAACTAACATGCCTATCCAACCATTTCACAAATAATAGTCTACGGACGGATCATTTCCAGATGAGCCTGTCACGCAGCTCTTGGCCAGAACCTCCCCAGTTACTGCATAAGGTGAGAAGGGAGGGGATCTGTGTTATCCTGCTCTGGATTCTTCTGCACACCCAGGGCGCTGCTGTATTTCAAGGTAGGGCTTCATAAACCTGGCTTGATAAACAAGCTTTTCTAGAACAGACACTCTGTAAATTCTCGTAATGACCACATGTCCCATGACCCACTGCTTGCTCTTCAGACACTGTCAACAACAGCCCCTACTTGATGCAGGTCAGATGGGGGTCACCTGGCAGGATAGGGACACAGCCCCCCTCTTCAAAGAGTTCTTGAGCCTGGGAAGGTAACTACAAGAACCTGACTTTCTCCTCTTTGGCAGATTCCTTGCTAAGGCCCCTTGGGGAGGGATCCAAGCTGGAGTGATAGCCTGTTTTCTTTAAGTGAGAGTGAAGCCTTACTCTGAATGCTACAGGAGTTCCTTGAAGCTTGAAGTGCTCAATTTTACTTCGCTCTGCCCCCAGTATAATCCATTGAAAGGGCACTGTCCTTCAGGCCTTTCAGCTGGGCTGACAGCTGCCCGCTGATTAATTGACAGGTTAAAAAGATTGATTCCACATGTCAGAGCTGTAACCCCGCCAGAACAATACAGCTGTCACTTGGGCTGTAAAACAGACGCTTACATTAGCAGTCCTGACAGAGCTTCGTGTGGACACATGCACCTGCCTTTATGGAGAGCCGAAATGCACGGCCAGGCTAAGATTAATGGTCTTGAAAGCAGTGTTGGAAGAACAAATAAATGTTTCTGATGGAAACAGTGGCAGTCATGCTGCCTTAGCACGTTCTCAGTCCACAGATGGTGGCCAGTGGCAAGCCATCAATGGCGCAGGGCACCAGGTAGGGTTTCAACAGTTGTCTACAGTTGCCACCTGTACTTCTAAGACCTGGTTGCTCCAACACTCATTTGCATGCAGCTCCCTGCCTTGACAGCTCAGCTGAAACTCTCTCTTATCACAGGGCTAAGCCTCTTCAGGCCAGCAGAGTGCATACAAGCAAGGCCAATGTCAGGCCAATTTGGTTATACAATGGTTATTTAAAATCTCAGTGAACAAGAACAATTAATACAAAAAATGAACAAAACTTGCAATATCAAAGCAGAACAGACTCCCCCCTCACCAGGGTCTACAAACAAGGGTCTATGTTCTCCCTAGGAGATTGTAGGGCATCGGTTCTCAACCTTTGTAATGCTGCGACCCTTTAATAGAGTTCCTCATGCTGTGGTGACTGCCCCCCAAATCCATACAATGATTTTAGTTGCTACTTCATAACTGTAATGTTGCTATTGTTATGAATCATAACGTAAACATTTTTAGAGATGGAGGTTGTCCAAGGGGCTGTGACCCACAGCTTGAGAAACACTGCCCTGGGGCCACCTAGGATGTCTGAACATGTGCAGGGATGCTATAGCTTTTCAGAGCAGTTTAACTGCCTGCAAGGAGCTTCAAAACAAAACTTCCTTAGCCTAATACTTCCATTTTCAAACTTGAAACAGACTGCCATGGCCACTAGATAATTAGAACAGCCAGGGTCAAATCTTCCTGAAGACTTCTGGGGACTTTTTTCCCCTCTTTTTCCAAATTCAGATAGAAAACCATGTCTCATATCTCTCCCACTTCTGCCCTTCTTTCAGATGCACAGAGTCGCCTTTGGGTAAGCGACCAGGTAACTAAGCTGCCTCAGCTGGACAGAACAATAGCCAGGGCCACTCCCCGACTTGGGTCTCTGTTCTCTGTGAGAGCACAGAATCTTTACAAAATATTTAGTAATTTTACATGTTGCACTCTAAGTACCCCACAGTTTCCCATCTTGAAAATGGCGCTTCCCTCAAAATGTAAAATTCGGTTGCATAGAGTAATGTTTTATAAGCTTGGCTACAAATTACAAGTATTTGGGAAATGCTGAGAAAATTTAGTACTGGGTCCTACGGCAGGGTTTGTAAATCAGAATTTCAAACATTGAGTTTGGGAGCCTATATTTCTAGTGAACATCCCAACTGATTCTCATGCAACCTGATAGCCTCGGCTGCCAAGCCCACTCTAAAATCTCACTTGATAAACTTTCGTCTATGAGGAACAAGCGGGCTCGATGCAGAGGACTCTGGGAATGTTTTTGCTAGCAAAGCTGCCAGAGACCTATTCCTGCTGCAGTACACCTGGAAGATCATCAGCAGGCCAAGCTGCTGAGCGGTGGATACGTGTGCATGGGTAGCGTTTATTAATAATTTAAAGTGCGACGGATGTTTTCAGTTTCAAGAAGAGACCTCAAAAAGCAAATTACGGCCTAAAGTTTCCAACACCCATGCCTAAGTGATGAGTCAAGACAGGAAAGAATTCGAGACGTCTCCAGTTCAGTCTAGTCTTGTCAAAAAGGAGAGATATAATGATACCATCTTAAATGGCATCCGAAAAGGGAGACAATGGAGAGTGGCCAGGAAGGCACTTCCACCTGGGCTGGTTATGCGCAATGGCTCTAGGCTTTCTGGAGTAGAACAGTCTAGAAGCAAGCCCTCCATCCTCCAAGCTCTCTTCAACCTCGTGACAAAGGATAGATAGAACCAGCCCTGGTATGTGTTAGCCTTTTTGCTGCTATGACAAATATATGAAATTATTCTTTATTAGTCACTTATTTTGTGTGTGAATGTATATACATGTCATTGTGGGGAATATATTTAAGTGTGATAATGTGCACATGGGTGTAGTCAAGGGTCAATCTTAGGTGTTGTTCCCCGGCCACCAACCTGTTGTTGAGGTGGGGTATCTCACTGGCATGTAGCTACACTGAGAAAGCTACACTGACTGGCCAGCACGTCCCAAGCAACTTAGTATAAATTATGCAAATGTTCTCCTGTCTCCATACAGCATATAAAACTTTTCTATTTTCACTTAAAGGAAGCATTTCATATAGATTGCTGATGGCATTACCATTACTTGATGGAGTCATTATTAAATGGATAAGGCCCATCTGGAGACACACTGTGATACTGCAGTAGTCTGATAGCCATGGCAGCTCCTAAGTAGCTAATAGGTGTATACCATATACTACATGGATACATTGGACAAAGAGGTGCCCACATCCCAGACAGGACAAAACAGGAAGATCACATTTTATATTATATTCAGAGGAGAATTCAAATGACAAACCTGCAGAGTATTTATTTCTGGGGATTTTTTTCCATTGAATATTGTTGGATCATAGTTGCATCTGGATGACTGACCAGACAGGAAGTCAAATCTCAGATAAGGGATGCTAAATTGTATGTGTCTTTGCCAAAAATATTCCCAGCGTGAGAGTCAGCCTCCTCTGAGCCCCTTTTCTTCTCCGTGCTAAACTACCACACGTCCCTTAGCATCACCGCACACCGCAGATTCAAATTCCCACAAGCCTGTCATTTAGTTCTAGCTGTTGTCCAGGAAATTGGGGTTCAAAGGGGGATGTGGTAGGAGACTGGGTACAGTCAGACTTTTCTCCTTGCTTTCTACTCCATGGCCTGAGTTTCTCTTGAGAAAGGTTCTAACCCCGGCTGGGTGGCCCCAGAGAAATGAGATTTGGGCCTGAACAGGCTTTGCCATAAGTCTCTTCAAAGCTTTTATGGTGAGATTCAATATAGATATACAGATCAATTATCTTAAAAGCAGCAAGGAGGCCCATCAAATATTTCTAACTTTAAACAGGTTTATTTCTATCTGCACTTATCTCTGCTATTTAAACTCCATTGCTTGCAGTTAATCTTATGTAATGCAGCATAAGAGGGCTTATTTACTTTCTAATGACATCAATTGGCCATAAATATCAGACATCCAAGGTTCGTTGAAGCTGTGGGGACAGTTTTCCATTCTTCCTTGACATTTGACTATTTGCAGAGCTTTCTCCTCTGTTTGTTCTTGTGTGACTCACTTATCGGCTGTCATAGGCCCGTGTTCGATTTATTTAAATTGAATGAATAAGTACATTAGGCAAGGCTGTCAGGAGGAGAGAGAATGGAACTCACTGGGATGAGTGATAAGTCAACATTGCAAGAGCGAGTCTCAGCAAAAGTGCACAAATCAAAATACTAACTGGAGGTGAGAGACAGCACAGGCCTGCCAGGTGCACACACATCCGGGTCCTATGGCTCTGACAATGGGTGTTCTCTGAATCTGAGGTTTCCATAAATCCCAGGAAAGCCAAAAGCAGAATTCTTACAAGAGTGGTCACTGGATCCCCACATGTTGCAAAGCCCCCAAAATGAAGACATTAGCTTACATCTGAGTAGGTTTAGAATCAAGCATTTCATTCATACCACCATTTAATCCTTATCAATAGTTCTGTACCCCCTCCCCATTTTATAGGCTAGCATCTTGAGGCTCACAGCTCGTCAGTCCCAGCTGAGGTCACCAGACCCTGGATGCCGTATATTTCTTACCTCACACCATCGCCTGCTCTCTTTCCATCTCCACTTGAAAGCCAGAGCCCAGCACTAGTCATGACACGTCTCTGCATGGATTCATCACACAGCAACTTTGCTGATTTCTCAGAGAAGACAAAGCTCTTTAACTGGCTGTGTGCTTGCCTGTGGTTGAGATTCTTCACACACATCCATCTCACTTGAGGACCCCAACTCTAAGGCACTTCTCTCTCACTGTGCTTTCGCCTTAGCAAGTAGCTGGGCAGAAGGTTAGACTACAATCTCATGCACCCTTCATTTCAACCAGTGTCTGCTGCATAGAAGCTAGCTGTCCACAGCTACATCTTCTAAACATTCCATTTCTTCCTGGTCATTAGAAGTATATGGCTGTCACTGGGGAATGTGCCAATAATTCAGACCCCTAAATTTCCCTGATGTTCTTGATAGAAAGGAGTAGCGACAACCTCTCATGTGGAGAAAGGTGGGGGTCTCTCTCAAGTGTCAATCTATTTTTCTGCATTCATTCATTCATTCATTCAATGCCTGAGTATTGCACTAGTCACTGGAAATGCAATGGTAGGGAATATAGTTGAGGTCCTTGCAAAGGCTGACATGATCCCAGGGGTCACACTGGTGAACGGGTGATCATAACTATCTTGTGGAGTAATGCACTCAGGAACAGAATTAAAAGAAGGAGAGAACCCAGCATATTTCCCCCTTTATCTGAGAAGCAGCAAGCTCATTGAAGAATTAAATAATACTCAATATACAAAGAGGAATATCTCAAAGAGAGGAATTTATTGAAGCCAGGGAGCCAGGGACAGTGGCCTCAGAAAGGGCTGGCTGATTGCGTGGCTACTGAGCAGCAAAAGGCCTTCTAGATCAGTCACTCCTTTGTTCTTTAGCAAATCAATAGAAAAGGACTGGAGACTAAAGCAAAGTGAACAGTGAATACAGCACAGACTGGGCTGGCAAAAGCCAGTACCGAGGATCTGTAGCTGCTGGAATAAGAAAGACAGTGGTGATCTCTAAGTGGATCTCAAAATTTACACAGGAATCTTCTGGCAACTCATAGGACCTCTCAATGCAGTTTATCTGTAATTTACCTTTCTCCACATGAGAGGCTGTCGCTACTCCTTTCTAGCAAGGAGGGAAATTTCCACATCAGGGAAATTTAGGGGTCTGAATTATTGGCACATTCCCCAGTGACAGCCATCTACTTCTAATTTTGAAATGAGTGTGGTGGTGGTAGACACGAAGGGCAGGGAGACGGGCAAAGGTGATAGGACTTGGTGATGACCTGCAATACTGGGTGCAGAAAGGTGTATCTCAACAGATGCCAGCTAGACACTGGTACTCAGAGAGGCATCCCCTCAAATAGGCACTAGAAAGCTTTCAATTTTCTTAATAAAATCTTCAAACAATGCCATTGCTACCGTTGTGAACTCAAACACTCCAAGGGCTACGGTTGCCTCTCCCCTTCTCCTTTTCTCTTTGTACCAACATATTTAAGATTAGTGACCCCATGAAAATACTTCTTGCAAAAATCACGTCTCAAAATCTACATGCCTCAAGCTCCCTAACTGAGGTGCTCCTTCACATCCTGGCTCCCTAATAGAAGTGCTCCCTTACCTCCCAGGTCCCTGGTAGAGGTGCTTCTCTGTCTCATAAAACTCCTACTGGGGACCTGTCAAAATCACCAAGAGGCACAAAATGACTTCCATTCTCCAGGGAATGCCGCAAACCCCAACTCGTTGCTGACTGATAACTAACGATTGTCACACTTGGGCTGGTCCACACTGTACTCATTTACAACTATCTCAAATTTAAGAAACATGAGAACTAACAACAGTTGGACTCAGGCCCTTTTCCTTAGTAGTAAATTGGATAGAATTTCTGTAAAATCATCTACAAGTGCCCAAGACAAATTGCTCAGAGCTTTTGTGTATAAAATACCATGTTAATGTCCACTGAATTCTATTTTTATCAAAAATCAGCAAAAAAAAAATGTTTACTTCCCAAAATACAGAAGGAGAAGTTTTGAGAAGTTCATCAAGTTGCCTTTGTGTGCTAAGACTTACAGTTAAGTTGTTTCCCTGGCTCCTTACACTCTTTTAGTCCTTTGCCTTTGAAGGTTTTGCTGAAGGTTTTCTACTTGATTGTTCATTACTCCCCCAAAATGTAGATTACAGATAGGCTATTGCTACATCGAGAGGTCCTATAAATTGCCAGAAGATTGCTGTGTGAATTTTGAGATTCACTCAGCTAGGATGAGGTTTTATCTAGTTAGTTCCAGTTAAAGGCATAAACCTGATAAGTCTGATAAAAAGGCTTGACCTTCAACCCATAGGCTTTGATAACCAGGGAATGACCCAAGCCAAACAACGCCTTGCTCACATCACACTTTCTTACCTTTGCCCATTTCTCCAGCATTTAAGTACCGTCAGCTGATCAACCCAAGCTTCACTTCCTTCATGAAACTATCCATCTGTGACAGCCTTGGTACCAGATGTAGAGAAAGAAGAGTCATCTTCTTAGTCAGGGCTGACAGCCATCACCATGTGTGTGAGGAGTATTTTAGGAGGAGACCCAAGCCAAATACTTCTCAGCTAATAGCTGCTGGGGATGGTCTCCTCCAGTCAGGAAGAGGCTTCACTGCCGGGGATAGAACTGCTCTCAGGGCTCGGCCACACAGAGGAGAGGCTGGGATTGTCTAGCCTGATGCCCAGCAAACAGAATCCTTAGGACTCTGAAAAAGTGACAGGCATAAAGCCAAGTACCCATATTAACTAGGTAGAAAGTGGGAGAAAGAAATTCAAAGAAAGATGTACCCCCCAAGAAATATTAGTTCAGAGTAGAATACAGACAATTACCAAGTCCTGGGATGCATTAGCTGATGGACTGGGTATAGGTAGCCCTTGGTAGAATACAAAATAAGAGAAAAGAGTCACGGATGGGAGGAGCAGAGCCCTCTGACCATGAGCTTGCCTGCTCTTTCTCCACTAAATCAACATGGTAGGCACTTTAGGCGGCAGAAATCCATGCCCCATGTCCTGATTGGGAGAGAATGGGACCTAGAGTGCTGACTGAACTGGTTGGACTAGGAAATGATGAAAAGAATTTCTCTTCTATGCTATTTGTATCTTTCCTTTCTCCAGTCACAGGCCCACCATTCCACTTCTCCAAACTTCAGGCCTTTCGTTTTCATCTTGTGTAACTGGTGACATTAGCTGGCTGGGATATCTACCAAATCCGGGAATTCCTCCATCCTTCCTCACAGAGCTGGAGGCAGGAAGCAAAGGAATCCACGTGCCTTGAGCAGCCCTCCCCACACCACCTGGAAACACTGGCACCTCCCCAAAGGGCTGCCTTTCCAAGAGCCAAGGAAATCCCAAAGCTGTGCCTTCAGGCCACAAATAAGGCAGGCGATCTGGCTCTCCTCCCTGTCACCGGGCTAAAATATCCACTGTGACCTTGGCATTGCTAAAGTCATAGATGACCTCTAGCTTTTCCCATCCCTCCCTGGCTCACCTTCGTCTAGAAAAGCAGCCCACATACTGGGGTGGGGGTGGGGTGGGCTCTTGTCTTCTCACCCTCTGTAGGCGCCAGGCCAGGCAAGGACGAGCCCCCTGCAAGGCAGGCTCAGGATCCGAGCCAGGGGTGTGCACACAATCTTGGGAGACAGATGGCCCAGCGTGTGGGCCGGCAGATAGAGGCTCCTGCTCCTGTCAAGATGACACTCAAAAGTACATCCCCGTCATCGCAGGTTGTCAGTGGTGTGTCAGCGCAAGATGCCGTGTGTGTTTTTGGACACTCTGTAAGTTCGGGAGACTGAGCTGGATCCCACTTCCATAGCAACGACAAAATTCCAGCCCCAGTCTTTGAGTTAGTGTCAGACAACACGGGGTGGGGGGAGTGGCAGGCAGAGATGTCACTCCGAGCAGAGAGCAGCCTCGCTGTGGCGAGGGCAGGCAGGAGGCCTGTTTCTGGAAGTCTGTGTGGAGACCGTGTGTGGGCACAAAAATGACAGAAGGCAGGAGCTAATGGCTGAACTCAGGGGAAAAGCAACCTGCTGACTTGAGCATGCTGGAGATATGGGGTTTCGTGAGCCCGGGGAACTTTTCAAAATCCCTGAGGGTCTTCTGGGTTCAGAAGAAACTCCCTGTTGGTTCAAACTTTATGAAGCACATTGGAGTAGCTGACTTGAAGATATAAAACGAAGGAATTGAATATGAAAGGTAAAATACTGGATTCCCCTAGGACAACAACAAGACACAGATGACAAATAGATGTGGCTTTTTCAAAAAGAGCTACTTTTACACAAACTCTGGAAACAGGGTTATTCATGTCTGGATGGCGAAGGTTTTGTGTGGCCGTGAAAGAAGGCTGTGCTAATGACCATTCATATAGCATCTTTGCTTGTCCCTCTAACTCAGCCACCACACTTTTGAATCTTAGCATTCTAGGGACCAGACAGCTTCTGTGTAGTCTGAATTCTGCCAAGTACTAGCTATGCATTCTTGCGTAAGTCACTTGTTGCCAGGTCTCACTTCTCTTACCCCACAGTAGAGAGATTCTGAAATGGAATGGTGGCTTGCTACAGGAATTGGCCATGGGTGCGGTGGCAAGGGATCTTTTCTAGTAGAGAAAGACTCTTTTACCCTTGAAAGCTTAGAACGAAATGGCATCCTTGTCTCCCATGGGTTCATGCCTTAATCAGCAGGATGGCAACATTAGGTTCTGAAGAAACTATTAAATGGCTTTGGGGGAGGGTTTCCCTCCTTTATCCAGCAAGCCCTGTGTGATCATGGAGACCTATGTAAGTGAAGGAAGGAAGCAGGAGATAGAGGAAGAGAAGATGTGATGAACAGTAGAGGTTTGAATTGTGAGATCACTGGGCTCATGGGCAAAGGAATCTTCACAGCCAGCAAAAGCTTGCAAAGGCCAGGAAGCAGACTATTCTAGAATCCTCAGGAGTTACACATTTCTGCATACATCTCGAATCTAGTGAGTATCTGAGTTAGGGCTTTATAGCTGTGAACAGACATCATGACCAAGGCAACCCTTATAAGGACAACATTTAACTGGGGCTGGCTTACAGAGAAGTTCAGAGGTTCAGGCCATTATCATCAAGGCAGAAAGGTCATCAGCATCCAGGCAGGCATGAAACAGGAGGATCTGAAGGATGTTAGCAGAATACTGACATCTAGGCAGCTAGGATGAGGGTCTTAAGCCTAGGCCCACATTGACACACCTACTCCAACAAGGCCTCATCTCCTAATAGTGCCATTCTCTGGGCCAAGCATATACAAACCATCACAGCAAATAAGGTGAGCATCTATCACACAGACCCATAAGACATGCAATTCTGGCTCATCGTAAGCTATTATTTTTGTACTTGTGGCGGCCATAAGAAACTACACTCTCCTACAATATAATTTGGCCAGAAAACCTTCCTCTCCTCACCTTATTACAAATGAGTGAAGAAGTAGGCAAAGTTGGGTGCGTTCTTTGTGTCCTGCTAGAGTTCCTAGGAGTGCTCTGCACAGAGGCATCATCCTCTCACTACTCATTTGTTTTTATTTCAGTTAACAATAAACAAAGAAAGCAGTTGAGCAGTTTTGCACTTGCAGAGTTTTCAGAACAAGCATAAGATTATTCAGCCAGAGAAGAAATCTGGCGGGGAGCACCCACGTGCTTCCTATGAGAGCTGCAAAGAAGATTCCTGTCCTCAGCTTTGGTGTTTACATGTTCTAGTCATCCTGGAGCAGCCACACAGCCTCCGATGCAATGACTTGTGTTTCTACCTGGTGTCTAATGTCAGATAGGGAAGGGCACCCCCTCATGCTGTAGCACAGAGGGGAGCTAAGCCAGAGGTTTCAGGATCACTGAGGAAAAGCTGAGATGTCAGAGAGTACTTCTCAACCAGTATTCTTTGGGAAAATATTTCAAAAATTCTGAGGATGGGGACATGAATAAGATACTCCCTGCTCCACACTAAAGGGAGTTTACTGCCCACAGGCACAGCTATGGAAGCAAACGACCACCGAACAAGATTTCAAACAGAAAGTTTATGCAAGTTAAGCAAACTTCCTCAAGCTAAGCGTCAGGAATTTTTTTTTTTACTCAATGAATCAGGGTGAATAAATATGAAGATGGAAGGGAGAATCTAAACCAATCACTAATCAGTAATATAAAATTGTATTGGTATATAAATTACAGGAGGCCCATAAGAGAATTCACTCAACATCACCAAGGGCATTTATAAAAAACAATTAAAAACAAAACAAAACAAAAAACCCAGCAACACAAACCTAACTAGCATCATTCTTAATAGCAAACAATTGAATAAAGTCTTTCCCTTGAGGTCAAGGGAAAGATAAAGTTGCCTGTTTTCAATGCTGCTAACAGCCAACTAGTTCTAGTTAAAATAATTAGAGATGCAAAGAAGTAAGAAGCAATCCAAATTGGAAGCAAATAAATGAAGCCAAATTTATCCAGGGACAGTGTAAATCTATATATGGAAAACCCAACATCTCCCCAAAGAAGCTAATATGACTAATATACAAATTCAGCAAAGTTGTAGGGTACAAGCACACAAAATTACTGTGGTTTACACTTAAAATGGACAATCTGAAAAGAAAATTAAGGATGCAATTTCATTTGTAACATCTAAAAAATAAATTATTCCCAAATAAATTTAGATAAGGAAGTAAAAGACTCGTACACTGAAAACTAGAAAATGTTACTGAAAAAAACCTCCAGCTAAATGGAAATATATCCCATGTTTATGAAATGAAAAATTAAGATTGTGAAAATGCTAGTACTATTCAATGTAGTCAGGACTCAGAATCTAACAAAAAGCTCAACAATGTGAAAGCTAATCGTTAGCTGCACTGGCTTTGTAAAAGGTTAATAGGTACTCAAGACACTCTCAGTGGGAAAGGAGAAACTTTGACGACTTACATCTAAAACTTACCACAAACGCTCAGTATCCAAAGTGTTTGTGATACTAGTATATGCAGGAGACACATATATGCTAATGAAATGGAATTGCAAATCTGGCAATGGGTACATTCACACAGTATCTCTGAAATCATGTCAAGATGGCCAAGTCCATTCTATGAAGAAAGAATCAACTCTCCATCAAATAATGCGAAAACAACTTGATTTTCCCTGGTAGAAGAATGAGACTTGAGCATGTTTTATTCTGTATGCAAGCATTAGCTTTAGCTACATGAATCACCTAAACACAAGAGCTAGGACCATAATACATTTAGAAGAAAAATGAGAGGTACTTTATGACTCCAGGTTTCATGAAAGATTCTTAGACATGACACCAAAATCGTGAGCAACAAATAAAACAGAAAACTTGCATTTTGATCAAAATCAAAAACTTTAGAGAGCAATCAATACTATTAAGAAACTGAAAAGATGACCCATAGAATAGAATAAAATATTTACAAATTATATATTTAAAAGGGATTTAATATCTAGAAGACATAGTTAACATCTACAACTCAATAGTGAAAAGATTACATGATTTTAAAGTGGACAAAGAACTTGAAAAGATACTTTTCAAAGC
Organism: Apodemus sylvaticus; assembly: GCF_947179515.1. Classification (NCBI taxonomy): domain Eukaryota; kingdom Metazoa; phylum Chordata; class Mammalia; order Rodentia; family Muridae; genus Apodemus; species Apodemus sylvaticus. Next base: position 23,984,487 of record NC_067489.1, read on the forward strand.
CATTAAGATGGCAAAAACTGAAGGAAAATGCTTAACATCATCAAATTCTAGGAAAATAAATTTTTAAAATCATATTGATCTAGTTACTATTTCTTATCTTTAGAATGGTTATAATTCTGGGTATGTGCCCAGGAGTGGTATAGCTGGGTCCTCAGGTAGTACTATGTCCAAGTTTGTGAGGAGCTGCCAAACTGATTTCCATAGTGGTTTTACCAGCTTGCAATCTGACCAGCAATAGAGGAGTGTTTCTCTTTCTCCACATCCTTGCCAGCATCTGCTGTCACTTGAGTTTTTGATTTTAGCCATTCTGACTGGTGTGAGGTGGAATCTCAGGGTTGTTTTGATTTGCATTTCCCTGATAACTAAGGGTGTTGAACATTTCTTTAGGTGCTTCTCAGCCATTTGCTATTCCTCAGTTGAAAATTCTCTGTTTAGCTCTGTACCCCATTTTTTAATAGGGTTATTTGATTCTCTGGAGTCTAACTTCTTGAGTTATTTGTATATATTGGATATTAGCCCTCTATCTGATGTAGGATTGGTAAAGATCTTTTCCCAATCTGATGGTTGCTGTTTTGTCCTATTGACAGTGACCTTTGTTTCACAGAAGCTTTGCAATTTTATGAGTTCCCATTTGTCCATTCTTGATTTTAGGGATAGGTCATTGGTGTTCTGTTCAAGAATTTCCCCCCTGTGCCCATGTGTTTGAGGCAGTGTAAAGGCCTTAAAGGTACTAGGCTCTAAAGCATGTAGGGTGGGAGGGATGGCCTTCCTTATAGTCCTACCAATATCCAGAAAGAGAAAAACAGAGTAATAACTACTGCCCTGTCCTTTGGTTGCAAAGCAAATAAGACAAAGATCAACACAGAAATGGAAATACCACAAAGACTCTGCTTCTATTAGAAGACATCAACCCAACCAGCCAACAAAGGAAAATAAGGATTGCATAGCAACAGACTCTGTACCTATAACCCTACAAGTGAGGCATAGAGACAGAATCTGCACATGCATCCTGCTGTTGCATTGAGCTGCAAGGTGGGGCAAGTAAGGTGTCTTAGACTTTCTGTCTCTGGCCTAGCTTTGGTTGGATCCTCTTCTCAAGTAAGCCTGGACTTTTAGGATTTGACTTTAGGTTTGTACATCTCCATTGGAACAAGAATTCTGTGTGGTATTGGTACAGTGACAGGCAGGCAGATCAATGGAACAGGATTGAAGATTCAGAAATGAACCCACACACCTACGGCCACTTGATCCTCGACAAAGGGGCGGAAAACATCCAATGGAAAAAAGATAGCCTTTTCAACAAATGGTGCTGGTTCAACTGGAGGTCAGCATGCAGAATAATGGGAATTGATCCATCCTTGTCTCCTTGTACTGAACTGAACTCCAAATGGATCAAGGACCTCCACATAAAGCCAGACACTCTGAAGCTAATAGAAAAGAAACTGGGGAAGACCCTTGAGGACATCGGTACAGGGGGAAAGTTCCTGAACAGAACACCAATAGCTCATGCTCTAAGATCAAGAATTGACAAATGGGACCTCATAAAATTACAAAGTTTCTGTAAGGCAAAGGACACCATCAAAAGGGCAAATCGGCAACCAACAAATTGGGAAAAGATCTTCACCAACCCTACATCAGATAGAGGGCTAATATCCAAGATATATAAAGAACTCAAGAAGTTAGACTCCAGAAAACCAAATAACCATATTAAAAAATGGAGTACAGAGTTAAACAAAGAATTTTCACCTGAAGAACTTCATATGGCTGAGAAGCATCTTAAAAAATGCTCAACTTCATTAGTCATTAGGGAAATGCAAATCAAAACAACCCTAAGATTTCATCTTACACCAGTCAGAATGGCTAAGATTAAAAGTTCAGGAGACAGCAGATGTTGGCAAGGAAGTGGAGAAAGAGGAACACTCCTCTACCGCTGGTAGGGTTGCAAATTGGTACAACCACTCTGGAAATCAGTCTGGCAGTTCCTCAGAAAACTGGGCACCTCACTTCCAGAAGATTCTGCTATACCACTCCTGGGCATATACCCAGAAGATTCCCCAGCATGTAATAAGGATACATGTTCCACTATGTTCATAGCAGCCCTATTTATAATTGCCAGAAGCTGGAAAGAATCCAGGTATCCCTCAACAGAAGAGTGGATGCAAAAAATGTGGTATATATACACAATGGAGTACTATTCAGCCATTAGAAACAATGAATTCATGAAATTCTTAGGCAAATGGATGGAGCTATAGAACATCATACTAAGTGAGGTAACCCAGACTCAAAAGATGAATCATGGTATGCACTCACTAATAAGTGGTTATTAACCTAGAAAACTGGAATATCAAAAACATAATCCACACATCAAATGAGGTACAAGAAAAACGGAGGAGTGGCCCCTTGTTCTGGAAAGACTCAGTGAAGCAGTATAGGGCAAAACCAGAACAGGGAAGTGGGAAGGGTTGGGTGGGAAAACGGGGAGGGAAGGGGGATGATGGGACTTTCGGGGAGTGGGGGTCTAGAAAAGGGGAAATCATTTGAAATGTAAATAAAAAATATATCGAATTTAAAAAAAAAAAGGAAAAAAAAAAAAAGAATCCTAAGTCAGGTTGATGAGAATGTTCCACACTTGATATTGGATCATGGTGGTCTGCCTTGAAGAAGGGCCCTGACAACTTGGTTTAAGCAAATATCAACACTTCTGTGATGTTTTCTCTTAGTGATTTTCTATGTCCTGGCTTCTATCTGAACCTTAGCTGTACTTTCCCATCTATCCTTGCTGTATCTGTAATAAAGAGCATCTCTGTCTATTATCTATGCCCCTATACTACAGTACCTCCTGAATAAAATGCTTAATTACAAAACAAAACAAAAAAACTATAAAAGCATACAAACACAAAGAGATTAAACAACATACTTTTACGTGATAGTTTATAAGAAGAAGATCAGGAGGGAATCTAAAAGTCCTGTAATTAAATGAAAATAAAACTATAACACATAAGACCTGTAGGATGAAAACAATTCTAAAAGGGTCATTTGGGACTATAAATGCCCAAACTAAGAAGTTAGAGAGCTCTCAAATAAATAATTATATACCTCAGGATCTTAGAAAAAGAAGAACAAGTTAAATTCAAAGAGAGTAGATGGAAATAAATAATAAAACATCAGAGAGAAATTAATGAAATAGAAAGTAAAAATAATATAAAACATCAATGAAATGAACAGTTGATTCTTTGTAAACGTAAACAAATTGAAAATCCCTTAAGCAAACTAGCCAAAAGGATTAAAGAAGACCCAAATCAATAAAATTAAGATGTGAAAACAGAAACAATAAGATAAATACTAAGGGATGTTAGAGAATCATTAGGGAATAATTTGAAAGTCTATATTCTAATAAATTGGAAAATCGTAAGAGAAATGGATACATTGATAGCCTCATATGTCCCACCAAAGTTAAACCTGATAATATAAGCAAGCCAAGCATTTTGTAACAAGCACTAAAGCATAATAAGGTCTCTCAAAAAGTAAAACAAAACAAAACAAACAAATAACCAAACCCAGCTTGGATGATTTTACTGCTGATTTCTCCATGACCTTGCGAGAGCTCCTGAAGCTTCTCTAAATGTATATAAGGAAGAAAAGCACCACCAAGCACTCATTTCATGGAGTCAGTACTGTATTACCAAAAGCTATCTAAGGATATAACACGCAAAATTAGAGTTCATATCTTCTTTATAATCATACAATCATAGGTGCAAAGAATCTCAACAAAATGTCTACAAATCAAACTCAATAACACACTGAAACTCAATAACACAATGAAATGATCATTCTCCATGACCAAGTTGACTTCAGTACAAGGACTGGAGAGTAGTTCAAATATGCAAGTCATTAAACACAGCACATAAATATAAACTTAAGGAAGGTTATAATAAGCAGGGATCACATGATTACCTCCATCAGTGTAGAAAAGTCCTTTGATAGAGTTCAACATCCCCCATAATTAAAAGTAATGAAGAAAATAAGAATAGAAGGAATTTAGCTCAAACAATAAAGGTTATATGCAAAAGACCCATCATACTTACACTTATACTATATAACTATAATCTTATGCTACTGGAAAAAATGCAAAGTATATCTAAAATCAAGAATGAATGACGGATGCCTACATTCTCCACTTTTATTCAATATGTGCTTGAATTCTTAGCTAGAGAAGTAACATAAGAGAAAAAAATAAGAACCTTCAAATGAGAAAGAAGTCAAATTATCCTATCTACAGAATATGATCTTGTACACAAGAGATCCTAATGACTCCATTGGAAAACTATTAAACAACTTTCTTCCAAGTAACAGGATACAAAGTCAACTTGTAAAGAGCAGTAGCTTTTGTGAATGTCAATAATGAACAGCCAGGAGAAACTCAGGGGAAATCTCATTTGCTGCATCATCAAAGCATAAACAAATAATTCAAATACTTAAGTATAAGCCTAACCAGGGAAGAGAACTATCTCTCCAGCAAAGTTTTTAAACGCTTAATAAAGAGCTTGAAGGAGACACTAGACGATGGAATGACCTCCCCCGATACTGGATGAGCAGAACTTTTATTGTGAAAATGGCTACATTTTCAAAAAGCAATCTACATATCCTCTTCAATACCATCAAAAGTCAAAGGAAATTTTACCCATGAATAGAAAATTATTCTTAAAGTTTATGAACAACTAAAGAAGAAAGAGCAACCATCATAACCTCGATGCCATAGTAACAAAAATAATACGGTACTGGCACCAAAACAGTGACCCAGGATAGAAACAGAAGTCCCAGAAGTAAACTTACATATCAATAGTCCCCTGAGTTTTGATAAATACGTCTTGATAAAGACACAAACATTGGAGAAAATATGGCTTCTTCAACAAATTTATGCTCAGATATTGAACACCCACATGTAGAAGAATGAAATTAGATTCCTATCCCTACCATGGTACAAAGATAAGTTCAAACTGGATCAAAGACGTTAATGTAAGTCCAAAATCTGAAAGGGCCAGTGGGAGCACAGGGGAAATAATTGAAGATGTATTCATAGTCAGTTGTTTTCTGAAGAAGACTCCGATAGTTCAGGGAATAATAACAGAAATTGACAAACAGAGTTACATAAAATAAAAGGTTTCTGTACAGTTAAGAAAGCAACTAAATAAAGACAGCCTAGAGAATAGGGGAGAATTCTTGCTTTAGCTATATGTCTGGCAGAAGATTAATCTTTATTATATACAAAGAACTCAGAAAGCTAAATACCAAACATAACAAAATTCAAATCCAACCAATGGATGAGATAATGAAATCAGTATACTGTTCTCAGAAGATGAACACAAATGGACAATAAATATGTTTGAATTGTTTATTATCATACTGACCATCCAGGAAATATTTTTTAAAAAATGTAGGTTCCATATCCCTACAGTCAGAATGGCGATCATTAAGAAAACAAACAATAGAAACTGGGGAAGACCCTTGAGGACATTGGTACAGGGAGAAAATTTCTGAACAGAACACCAATAGCGTATGCTCTAAGATCAAGAATTGACAAATGGGACCTCATAAAATTACAAAGTTTCTGTACGGCAAAGGACACCATCAAAAGGACAAATCGGCAACCAACAAATTGGGAAAAGATCTTCACCAATCCTACATCAGATAGAGGGCTAATATCCAATATATATAAAGAACTTAAGAAGTTAGACTCCAGAAAACCAAACAACCCTATTAAAAAATGGGGTACAGAGTTAAACAGGGAATTCTCACCTGAAGAACTTCGGATGGCGGAGAAGCATCTTAAAAAATGCTCAACTTCATTAGTCATTAGGGAAATGCAAATCAAAACAACCCTGAGATTTCACCTTACACCAGTCAGAATGGCTAAGATTAAAAATTCAGGAGACAGCAGGTGTTGGAGAGGATGTGGAGAAAGAGGAACACTCCTCCACTGCTGGTGGGGTTGCAAATTGGTACAACCACTCTGGAAATCAGTCTGGCGGTTCCTCCGAAAACTGGGCACCTCACTTCCAGAAGATCCTGCTATACCACTCCTGGGCATATACCCAGAGGATTCCCCAGCATGTAATAAGGATACATGCTCTACTATGTTCATAGCAGCCCTATTTATAATTGCCAGATGCTGGAAAGAACCCAGGTATCCCTCAAGAGAAGAGTGGATGCAAAAAATGTGGTATATCTACACAATGGAGTACTATTCAGCCATTAGAAACAATGAATTCATGAAATTCTTAGGCAAATGGATGGAGCTAGAAAACATCATACTAAGTGAGGTAACCCAGACTCAAAAGGTGACTCATGGTATGCACTCACTAATAAGTGGATATTAACCTAGAAAACTGGAATACCCCAAACATAATCCATACATCAAATGAGGTACAAGAAGAAAGGAGGAGTAGCCCCTTGTTCTAGAAAAACTCAGTGAAGAAGTATAGGGAAAAACCAGAACGGGGAAGTGGGAAAGGGTGGGTGGGAGGACAGGGGGAGAAAAGGGGGCTTATGGGACTTTCGGGGAGTGGGGGGCTAGAAAAGGGGAAATCATTTGAAATGTAAATAAAAAATATATCGAATAAAAAAATAATGAAAAAAAAAAGAAAACAAACAATAGAAAAGAAACACCACACACTGGCTATCTTAGTTAGAGTTTCTATTCCTGCACAAACATCAGGACCAAGAAGCAAGTTGGGGAGGAAAGGGTTTATTCAGCCTACATCTCTCCACACAGCTGTTCATCACCAAAGGACGTCAGGACTGGACCTCAAGCAGGTCAGGAAGCAGGAGCTGATGCAGAGGCCATGGAAGGATGTTTCTTACTGGCTTGCTTCCCCTGGCTTGCTCAGCCTGCTCTCTTACAGAACCCAAGACTACCAGCCCAGGGATGGCACCACCCACAATGGGCCTCCCCCCCTTGATTACTAATTGAGAAAATGCCTTACATCTGGATCTCATGGAGGCATTTCCTCAAGGGATGCTCCTTTCTTTGTGATAACTCCAGTGTGTATCAAGTTGACACACAAAACCAACCAGTACACTGGCTATTGGAATTACTCCAGCATCTATGGAATCTGTGTGAAGGTTTTTATGATCAAGCACTACACTCCTGGGAATATACCTTAAAAGAATCCAAGTTAGCATACTACAGAAATACCTGACTATCCATGTGTATTTCTTACAGCACTTTTTAAAATAGTAATGGTAATGGAATCAGTCTAGATATCCATCAACAGATTAGTTGATTTTTAAACTGGGATGTGGTTGTTGAGACTGAGACCTAAGTCCAGGTCTTCTTACTCCTGAGGCCTTTTTCATGCCACCCTTGAGCCATGTGACTTAAGTCTCCTTTCGCTGGAAACCCCACTGTAGCATTTGATCAGTTTGGGGCTGGAGAGGTCCATTGGGGTAGCTTAATTTCTTGTATTTCTAAGTCCTTCAAGCTTTAGATGGGACCAGCTGCTTGGTGCCAGGGCTTAGTTCCAGCTCCACAGAGTCTCCCAAGTCACATCCTTTCCCCAGTACCCATCATGCCTTTGCCTGCAGATCACCTGTTTCTGTGATCTGAAGTGAGCTCAGACAGGTCAAGGAAAAGCTTGTAGATAGTTGTAAATTAATTGCCACGGTTTTGTCATTACTAATCTTGTCTGGTTTCATGATTAGAGGCCAATGACATATTAATTAGTCACTGTAATTAGCAAGTGTCAGTGAAGATTGGGGCTCCGCGGCTCAGACGCAGGGTTCCCATTTGATAGTGGGGGTCAACCGAGCCAGCCTGCCTCCTGTCACATCTGTCTTCATACAACCCATAATCCAACCCTGGATACACTGCATGTGTGGTACAGGTTCACCCCCTGCTGGGCAAACAAAACTTTCCTTATTAATAATATGCAAATAGGACAATTAAACGATCAGATGGGTGACCTGGCACAGAAAATAATAGGAGGGTAAGAGCTTTCAGGAAATCCAGAGAAACTCGAGGATGGAATCCCTATTTCAACTATGCCATGGATGGTATGTGACCTTAGGCAAATCACCTTATGTGTCCCATCAGAGCTAAGCCTCCGTGCCTGCCAGATCAGCAATGAAAGATGGGATTTTGTTGTAGTGCTAGCTGTCCATCGACCTCTAGGCCATCATCACATAGAACTCACAGTGAACTCACGAGGCTATCCAACAAAACTCCAACTTAGATCAGGTTTACATTAATTATGAAGACTATTAAATACCCAAGTAAATATATATTTCTTGCTCTAAAATATTTTTTTTTCTTGCAAGTGACTATTGAACACTGTACTGTGGCACTGTGTATTGTACAGTTTGGTGGCAACTTGACACAAGCTGGAGTCATCAAAGAGGAAGGAATTCCTTGAGGAAATGCCTCCATGAGATGCAGCTGTAAGGCATTTTCTCAATTAGTGATCAAGGGGGGAGGGCCCTGCCCACTGTGGGTGGTGCCATCTTTAGGCTGGTGGTCCTGAGTTCTATAAGAAAGCAGGCTGAGCAAGCCAGGGGGAGCAAGCCAGTCAGAGGCACCCCTCCATGGCCTCTGAATCAGCTTCTGCTTCCAGGTTCCTGGACTGTCTGAATTCCTGTGATGGTTTCCTTCAATAATTGGTAGTAATATGGATGTGTAAACCAAATAAAACATTTTCTCTCCAACTTGCATTTTTGCTATAGTGTTTCTTTTCAGCCACAGAAACCCTAACTTAGACAAGCACCAATGGCAAAATTAACCAAGAATGCATCTTGCTTCATATTCTTAGGGAATAAAGTATCAATTCATTACATTTGGATCTTCATTGATAGGGTGTCCCCAGAGGAGCACAGGTAAGCTGTGGGCCTGCTGGTGCCACCAACTGCCCTCCTCCTCACGAATCCCTCTTCTGCAGTGAGGTCATCCACGGTCCACTGACCATTAACTTTCCTATCCCACCAGGTCAAGCACAGTAAGAGAACCTAGAAAAATCCAGTCTAGTAGTCTTTGTTTTGTTTATTTGTTTTGTTTTTGTTTGTTTGTTTTTTGAGACAGAGATTCTCTGTGTAGTCCTGGCTGCCCTGGAACTCTGTGACCAGGCTGGCCTCATACTCACCGTGATCCACCTGCCTCTGCCTCCCAAGTGCTGAGATCAAACGTGTATGCCACCACCACACTGGTAGCTGAACCTACCAGTCTTAAACTGACTGTGTAATATAAGAATAGTTTCCTCTGAATCATGAGTGCTCAAACCCTTGCCACATTCTAATGATGCAAGCAGACACAGACATATTTCCAATGATGGCCAAAAGAAGAAGGACACTTTCTGTTCCTTTTGGGAGGTTCTCTTGGCCCTAATTTTTCATATGTATGTGTGTGGCATGTCTAGAGTTCTACATTTGTGTGTGTGTGTGTGTGTACTCACAAAGGTCTATGTGGAAACCCATGATTGATGTTTGCATCACCAATTGTTTGCAACCTTACTCAACTGAGACAAGGCCTCTCAGTGGAGACAAGGGATTAGTGACACAGGTTGTCTGGCTAGCCTACTTGCTCTGGAGACCACCTGTCTCTACCTTCTGTGCTTTGGAATTGAAGGCTGACTTCCATATCCTCCTGGGATTTATGCGAGTTCTTGGATCTGAACTCTGTTCTTCACAGGCAGTAAGCACCTATCCACTGAGCCAGCTCCCCACCTCCCTCTTGACTTAACATGGTTGTGATGGATTGAATGAGAATGACCATTGTAGGCTCATCTAGATAATCGTTGGTCTCTAACTGGTGAAACTGTTTGGGAATAATTAGGAGGTGTGGCCTTGTTGGAAGAGGTATGTCTCATGCATTCTCATACTACAGTATGTGATAACTTCTTTATCAGTATAAAGCCTGTCCCATTAGAGAGGCTTCCAGTTACTTTTGTACCACTGTGCCCAATACCGGCATTTAAAACAACTTAAGAGAGAAATGATATATTGGTACTCATGGTTTCATAAAGTTTAGTTCATCATTACTTGTCCCCATACTCTTAAACATCATGACAATGGCGGAGATGTGCAGAGGACAGATGTTCAAATCATAGTAGACTAAGGAGAAGATGGTGCTCATAACCAGGAACTGGTCTGTAACCTTCAAAGGCATTCTCCTCATGAACCTACATCTGCATCCAAACTCAATGTCCCAATGGTTCCCCAGCCACATGAAATAGCACCATTGGCTGAGGAACAACTATCAAAGCAGGAGCCTGTGGGAGGCATCCAGATTCAAACCATAGCGAGATCTTTCTCAATCATTGCATCAGGTGGTAGTGTGAAGAGTACCCACGCTGGTTGTTCATGTCTTCCAGTGCTGCTACAGCCACAGTTATCGCTGAGCCCTCCATTAATCTCTGGCTATAGTCGCAGGATGAGCAGACCTTTCATTTTCATCTCTTACAGTCGGGCTTATAGGCCTATTGTTAGATTCTTGTAGCATTGTCAAATAGCAAGTATGTTGGCAATATGTAGTACATAGCAGTGGTGAGCAGTTAACATGTCAGCCAGAATCAGATGCTATCTTTGTCCAATCATAGCATTTTCTAGTTAGATCCTCCCAGCCAGGCCCACAAGAACTTTGTCTTCAATTTCAGTCTTCGATTTCAGTTGTGATCTAATGGCCAGTTCATGCCATTCTGCTGGGCCTCAAAGTCTTCCATTGCATCCTTTTCCTGTGATCAGAAATGAGTTCACCCCTTTACTGCAGTCTCTTGTAGCTATACCAGCTTATCCGATCATTCCTGACAGCAGTGTAATAAGACTCCCTTTGTCTCTCATGACATCTCTCTCGAATCCTCATGTCAGATCCTAAGATTGCTGTCCCGGCTTGCATTTTTTTTTTATTTGTCTGGTTTATCTTTTCTCATCTATCCTTCTATTTGCATTCCCCCTCTTTCATTTATGTGTGTCCCCTGGAGACAATAAGTCGTTGATCTTTTTAAATCCAATGTGAGAATTTGTCTTTTGAAAACAGGCAAAATCCGTAACATAAAACTTAGCATAGTAACCATTTCTCAGTGTGCAGTTGAGTGGCGTTGTACGTTCACGTTGAGCATGACCACCCCAGCCATCCATCCACAGAACCCTTTTCATCCTACAGAACAGAAACACGATACTCTGGAAGCAGCCACAATCCATTCACCTTCTGTCTCTATAAATTAAACTTCCTGAGGTGCTCAGAAAAAAAGGAATCATTCACTTTTTGTCTTTCTGTGGCTAGCTTGTTTCATTTATCGTAATATCCACTAGGTTTCCACATGCCATAAGCTTGTGTCAGAATTTACTTCCTTATAAGGGAAGAATTAATTGACTGTGGTGTGTATACCCACAGTTTGTTTATCGGATCACCCATCAGGGAACATATGAGTTGTTCTACCATTTGACAATGGTAATTAACAGTATCCTAAAAATGAATATGCAAATCGCCTTCAAGGCCCTGCTTCTGACTCTCCAGGGTACGTACCCCGAGGAGATATCACTGGATAGCTCCAAGTTTTCATCTTGTGAAAAGTTGCCATGCTTATCCACAAAGGCTGTGTGATATTGTATCCACCAATAGTGGACACAGTTCCCAGTTTCTCCCGAGTTCTTATTAGCATTGTCACCTATGTCATGTTCCTTATCCCTGAGTCTCCTATTACATTATATCATTTTTAGTTCTGGTTTTCTTCTCAGAATTGGGGGAGGAATTTCTTAGTATATTTCCATTCTAACCCTGTTAATTAATTTTATATATTACATTTTCTACTTCGATACATTTTGTACATACTTTTCCTTGGTTTTATGCTACCTTTTTGCTAGTATTTCCCTTTATTTTAGACATTTATTATTTTGCTTATTTAAGCCCTTTTCTCATGTATTCTAGGAATTTCACTTCAACTGGTATGTGATATTCAGTTTCTACCTTTCTTCTTTTATCGATTATGCCTCTGGTACTTCGTTGTTTAAGCCTGTAAGCATCTTTTCCCATGGGGATTGATGCTTCCCACTCTGTTTATGATGTGCCCATACCACAGGTCAGTCATTGCTTGAGCTCCAGTCAACCTACATTTCCATTTTTGTTTGACTTTGTCCAAACTGGACATCACCCTGTGGGAGTCCGTGACTCTAGTTTTACACTTACTATAGTGGGCCAAGAGACCAATACTTCAGGCACATACAAGACACACAAAAGCAAATATCAAATGATCATTTCTCATTATTTCCTCCTTATCTCCATCCTAGAGACTTCTTCTGCAACACACACATACACGCAAACACACATGTAAACACACATATATACATGTAAACATGTTTTTCACATACATACACACATATACTTGTGCACACACATATACAAATATACATATGCACATATATTCACACATATGTGTACACATAAACACATGCACATGTATACATACATGCACAAATGCACATATATTTGCAATACATACTAATACATATACATATATACACATGCATACATACATATGTACATATACATGCACACACATATATTTGCATACACACTCACATACATATACATACACACACATACAAATAAGCACACCATACACACACACACACACACACACACACACACCAGTTCACCACCACCTTACATCATGCCCTCCCCTGTTTTTTTTTTAATATTTTTTATTTTCTAAATTCTTTGTTTACATTCCAAACGCTTTCCCCTTTCCCAGTTCCCCCAACCCATATGTCCCATAAGCCTTCTATACACTCATTTTTCCATCACCTCCCTCCTTTTTCTCTGTCCTGTTACTCCCTACAATTCTGGAACAGGCCTTTCCAGGATTAGGGCCCTCTCCTTACTTCTTCATGGGAGTCATTTGATATGCTACTTGTGTCTTGGGTATTCATAGCTTCTGGGCTAGTTAATATCCACTTATCAGTGATTGCATTCCATGTATATTCTTTTGTGATTGTCTTACCTTACTTAGGATATTTTCCAGTTCCAACCATTTGCCTACAAATTTCATGAATTCATTGTTTTTAATTGCTGAGTAGTATTCCATTGTGTAAATGTACCACATTTTCTATATCCATTCCTCCATTGAAGGACATCTGGGTTCTTTCCAGCTTCTGGCTATTATAAATAAGGCTGCTATGAACATAGTGGAGCATGTGTCCTTATTGCATGCTGGGGAATCCTCTAGGTATATGCCCAGGAGTGGTATAGCAGGGTCCTCCGGTAGTGTCACGTTCAATTTTCCGAGGAATCGCCAGACTGATTTCCAGAGTGGTTGTACCATCTTGCAATCCCACCAGCAGTGGAGGAGTATGACAAATTCACCAATACTATGTCTTTACCTTGCATGCTGTTAGGTATGCCTTGAATCAAATGTCTTTGGGGGCCAAAGATTACTTGACAATAGTCGTAAAGTAATCACATTCTTGAGCACTCTATGTCTCTGAATAAAAATCCTAAGAACTTGTCCATGTCAATTAATTTCTCTTTTATAACTTGTATGCTGATTGCTTTAGCGGCAAAACATGATACACATTTCCCTGTGTGTTCATGTGTCAAAGTTCCAAACACCAGTATATCTCCATTTTTCCAATCACCTACTGTTTAGAGATAATCTCAGGTGGTCCGAAGCAAAACAGATAATGTGGTCCACCTTTTACCTGAGTCAGAAATAAAGGCTCAAGAATTAAGGAAGCTATACAAGGACTACACAAGCACAGCAGGTTTATTTGTAATTTTTCTATTGCAGCTTATAGAAGGAAAGGTCTGTTTGGGTGCATAGTCCCAAAGGTTAAGAGTTCTTTATCACCACGGCAGAGGAATGACATCTGGCAGGCACGATGGCTAGAGCAAGTGGGAAGCAAAAAGGCCATCTGAGAACGGTGTGAATCTTCGAGCTCTCAAAGTCTACTTCCAGTGACATACCTACAATAAATCCACACCTCCTAAAGACCCCCAAACAATGCTATCCACTTAGGACCAAGTATCTAAATACATGTTGCCCATAAGGGCCATTCTCATTCAGACCACCACAGTGGGTTTGCCCTCGATGTAAAGCGATATTCAACCTCTTGGGACTGTATTCGAAGAGTCGGGTTTCTAGCTTGGGAAGTTAATTTATTTATGTTAGCCATGTTGGAAAGGAGACTCATGAGTGTTTGTCATGTGACCCCAATGAAGCTAAGCAACGTTTTATATCATGGCAAAACCTTGCATCTCTTCTCATACTTTGGCTGTAGCTTCTGGTGATGGGTCATTATTGTGTTCAATGCATGGCTCGTTTCCCATGCTCCACCAGGTAATTTCACACCAGTGCTTACGTGGGCAGTGTGGTTAAACTTAGTGGGTCATAAAACAAAAGCAAAATGAAAAAAATAATTACATAAAAACAGGGCGGACCTTGCTGGGAGAGGGGCTGGGGTGAGTAAAAGTGGGTGGAATTGGAATATATTATATACATGTAAGAGATTGTCAAGGAATAAATCAAACTATAACTCTGGATCTCACAAATGCCCCGCTATGGTCATCTTGTTTTGCTATTCCTCCTTTTAGCAGGGGACCAATGATAAATATCAGGGGAGTCAGATGATGGAGAAGGGAAGCCTTTGTAGAGTTGTTGAGAACTCATCACCGCTCCATTTGCTGAAGCCTTGGATCAATCTTGACTCTCCTCTTTCTTCCATACTTCACCCCAATCCATCAGCAAATTTTCCTAGTTCTGCCTACATTTATGTCCAGCATCTGACTCACCACTGCCCACCCTGAGCACCTCCATGGCTTTTGCAGTACACGCTTTTCTGTACCACCAAACATCGACATAACAGCAAGACAGAGCATTTAAAAACAACAGTCACATCCTGACGCTGTTCAGCTCAAAGCCCTCACGTTATTGAATAAAAGAATCCAGATCTCTAAATAGAGCCCCAGAAGCCTTACATGTCCTTACTACCTGTCACTTAGATCTGTATTCTGTGGACCACTGTCTCAGTTACTGTTATGTTGCTGTGAAGAGACACCGGAACCAAAGCAACTTATAAAAGAAAGCATTTAATTGGAACCTTCCTCAGTCCATTTTCTGTTGGTCAGCTATTTCTGGGAAAGGGACAGACCCTGAAATGTGGATGATAAACCCAGTAAGATGCAATTGGAGAAGCCTGGTTTTCCTTTCCTAGTGGGTATCAATTGCAAAAAGCTTCTTGGTTAAGGGTGTGATCCCAGGTTCACTTCCCGTCTCTGCATTGGCGTTCCGTCAGACTTGAACATGTGCAGGTCTGGTGCATGCTGTCACAGTCTCTGTGAGTTAATAAGTATATCCATCCTGTTGTGTCTGAAAACACTGTTCCTGTGGTATCATCCATTCCCACTGGTTCTAATCTTTCTGCCTCCTCTTCTGCATAGACTCCTGAGTCTTGAGGGAAGGAGTTTGATGGAGACATCCCATTTAGGGCTGAGTGCTCCACAGTCTCTCACTCTTGGTACATGGTCCAGGAGTGGCTCTCTGTGTTAATTCTAATCTACTCCAGGGAGTTTCTCTGATGTGGGTTGCACGAGGCACTGATCCACTCACGGGCACAGCAGAATGCCATTGGAAGCGATACAGTCACAGCTGATGCTTCTTGTTTTCCTTTCTGGACTAGGATTCAGACTCCAAGAAGGCAATGATAGTCACTTGTTTGTTTGTATCTGTGTTTCTTTGTGTGTTCATATGTCTGTGTGTTGCATGGGTGTATAGTGTATGTACACATGCGGGTACAGGTTGCCTCTATACACATGAAGAGTCCAAAGGAAAGCATGGGTGACTCCTCTATCACTTGCTGTCTTGTTCCTTGGAGGCAGGGTGTCTTCTTGACACCTGTGTGTTTTACAGCTACATTGGTGGCCAGCAGGCCTCAGCGATCTTCATGTTGCCACTGGGTTCACTGCTAGAGTTATAAGCACACATGCTCAGCTTCTGTGTAGGTATGGGATCCAAACTCTAGTCCTCATGCTTGACTAGAAAGAGCTCTGAACCACTGATCCACCTCTCCAGTCCCTGTTTTAGCTTTTATTCTTTTATTTTGGATAGTGCTCATGTGCTCCTCTATAGCTCTGGTAAACCTCAAACTTATGACGTGCTCCTCCTGCCTCAGCCTCCCAAGCACTGGGATTAAGGGCATTTGCCCCGAGTATGCCCAGCTCAGAGTGTTGACTATTTTTATTCACTGCTGTATGTTAGAGTCTAGAAAATTTCCCATCACACATCGGTCGATCAATAAATAGTTTTAATTAATGGATGAGTGAGCAAATGCAATTCTGAGAGGCAGTTATCTGGAAATAGTTTATTTAAGCCCCCCGGAGCACAGTGCCTGCCACTCTAAAGCAGACTGCAGCTTTATTTGCATTCATAGAGTATAGAAAAAGAAAGAGTTCTATCAAGCATGGGAGGTGATTTCAATTTTAATTTAAAAATGAATGTTGGGCATTTACAAGGCACAGTGGTGATTCTTTCTGGTGAGTTTTCCACACACCTTTGCCTCACACGGGAGAATCTCAAGTCCCAGGCTTCTGCACACTTGTTAACAGAGATCTTCCCTATCCTTACTCCTGTTTCCTTAAAATGTTCTTGTTTCTATCCTGATTCTTTCTCTCCTCCATTTCATCATTCCAGCAATTCGGCTCCTTCAGCATGAACAGCTCAAATAGAGATCCGGCAGCATCTTTAGACCCTACGAGATTTCTAACAGAGATTAAAGACTGCAAGCCACAGTTCACAGTGCAGTATCCTTTTAGATTATTTTATAAACACACCCTGCATTCCCCCATCCCAGGGAAAGATCAGTCATTAGCCAGCCCATCTGGAAAGACAGACAAAAGCTCACAATGACCCTCAGAAAGAGCTAGGAAGAAATCAATAGCAGGATCTTAGGAATCCAAGGTGTGTGCTATGGATACAAGACAGCATCAGACACAGAACTTTCTCCCTACAGATGCACAGGCTATGCTTTCTGGGATGGCAAGAGGGAAACTCAAGGCTGTCTAACACAGCAATGGTTTCAGAGCGCTGGGCATGCACCACTCAACACTGGGGAGACCCTTCAGGACTTCACTGACTGTGAGTTCCATATACTTTTATGGTAGCTGTGGCAGTTTGAATATGCTTGGCCCAGGGAGTGGCACTATTAGGAAGTGTGGCCTTGTTGGAGTAGGTGTGTCACTGTGGGTGTGGGCTTTAAGACCTCATCCTAGCTGCCTAGAAGCCAGTCTTCTCCTGTTTGCCTTCAGAACAAGATGTTGAACTCAGCTCCATGCCTGCCTGGATGTTGCCATGTTCCCACTTTGATGATAATGGACTGAATCTCTGAACCTGTAAGCCAGCCCCAATTAAATGTTGTCTTTATGAGAGTTGCCTTGGTCATGGTGTCAGTTAACAGCAGTAAAACCATAACTATGACAGAAGCACATAAGTTTTTTTTTTTTAAAATTATGTTATCCCAAAGCAGGTTATATGGCATGTGCCTGTCATCTGAGATAGGAAGTTTATAAGCTCAAGGCCGGTCAGGACTACACAGCAACTTCAAAGGCAGATGGGCAACTTAGGAAGGTCCTTCTTCAAAATGTAAGATTGTTTTTCAGTGACTGAGTGCTTGGCAAGCACACCCAAGCTTTTAAGTCCAATCCCAATACCCCTCACACAAATTCTCCACCTTATACAGTTACCAGGAAGCCATTTTTGGCTAAGGTATATTTTCACATTTGCAAAGATATTTTCTTTCAGAGAAGTTAAGTGTCTGAATAAGCACAGGCAATATCTGGGGGAGAGGAATTGAATAGTATAGAGACAGATATATAGTTTTGTCTCTATTTTTTAAAGTGGGAAATCAAGAAGGTCATTCAAGAAAAGTGTGTGCCCATTGCCCATCCTATGATAGAACACCTCACAAACCACCAGTTTCCATGTGCATCATCTCATTTGATAGGGAGATATAATTATACCATTGGATACACAACCATATTAGGGTCAGAAAGAAATTCATTTGGCCACCTCCACCCAACGAAAATCCAAGCTCAAGCCTACATCTTGAGATGCTAAGTACGTTGGTCCTTCCGCCATGCTTATCTGTGCTGCCATCTAGACTGACTTCAAGACCATGCATTTCCTGCTTAAATATATTATAAAATGATCTTTAACAATACAATCTAGATGGGGCAGGCGCTGAAAGCCTGGAGGATTTAAATGCAAATTGCATGCCAGTGTCAATCTCACTTGCCAGAGCGAATTCTCACCAGACAGGGCTGGTGACAGGACCTGATCTCTCCTTCCCTTTGTCATCAGTCTCTGCATGTTGCAGAAAAGTACTTGACAGACAGAGAAAGGGGGCTTGGGCACACCATTCTGCACCTTTGCAAAAGCTCTAGAAGAACAATGCAGGGGGTTTGGGGAGGGTGTGCTTGCTGCGGACTCAGGCTGACCTTTGGCAAACCCTACCCTGTCTGCAGTTACGGTCTGATCTCAGGCATGCCGTGTGGCTCCTCTGAGCCTTACTCAACTAGAACACTGCGTATCGTTGGGATGGGTATTATTTTATTTATATTAAAAGCTAATTGCAGGGCTGGGTGCTTAACCTAGTGGCAGAGCACTTGCATAGGATGTATGAGGCTTAGTTTCCCTTCCTGCTACTAGAAAGAAACATGGGATGGTAGTGGTGGTACAGTGCCTAAGAATGTGTTAGCACCCATTCTAGAACCTAGTGATCTCTATATTTATGACCACAATAAAATTTAATTTGTGCATGGGTTGGCTGAGTCTAGCACACTGCAGCACCCAGTGACCTGGGATCAAGGGTCAGGACTCAACTTTGTCACCTAGACACATCAAGCTTCCATTTTCTCATCTGTAGGGGAGGCGTGATGGTCTCATCCTCCCTAGAGATGGTGTGGGGAAGCATGATGGGTGGGATGGTATGGGGGATACAGGTGCTGGGGGAGGGAGGGACCTACTGCTTCTACAAGATTGGGTCTCATCACAGTTTCCATGGAAGCCTTCATCATTGAGACCCTAGGGGGATGCTTGAAACAGCCCCTGGGCACTTGGCAAGGGAGTTCTGAGGCAACATGAGAAGTGGGAGGAGACTTCAGCTCCTTCTAAGGAGCTGCTAACCAGAATGGGCTAAGGAAAGTAGCACAGGCTCTGCTGGGCACTTGTCGATTGTATGGTTAGAGATAGACCACGAGGCAGACAGGAAAGCCCGAGTGCTAGTTTGATTCAATAGACATAGACACCCCCACCCAGTGAGTTGCCCACAGGACTACAGCAATAAGAATCTCAAAGTCCCAAGGAGCAGGCTGGAAGACCAAGGCCAGCAGGACAATTCCTGGTTGCCCATAGACTACTTCTTCCAGAAAGAGAGACACAGGCCCTACTAGGACAGGCCGCCTTGAACTAAGTTATCCTCCTGCTTGCTCACTCTATTTTCCTACAGTAAGGTTCTGAATGACCACTGCTGGCT
The DNA here is from genome assembly GCF_947179515.1 of Apodemus sylvaticus. NCBI lineage: Eukaryota > Metazoa > Chordata > Mammalia > Rodentia > Muridae > Apodemus > Apodemus sylvaticus. Next base: position 24,003,993 of record NC_067489.1, read on the forward strand.
CAGACCCTCTACACACTCCGCTCAGTGGGAAGGGCAACAGTGGCTGGGTCCTTCCAAAATAAAACATGAAGAGTGATGTGCTTCTCATCCGGAAGCTACCAATGGAACCTCCCGCCTTCCTGCCCTGGTAAGGAAGCAGTCGGGTGCCTAGCCCTGCACAATGCACTCAGACCCTGCCTGGCTATGCAGCCCACATCAGCCCAGGAAAAGCAGGGACAGTGGCCCTCACCTGGAGAGGTGGAGCTTTGTTTCAAGTACCCTAACGTCAGTAGATAAGACTTTTAGTGCAGTTCAGAGGTGAGACCACATTCTGAGACACAGAAGGCTGCAAGGTGAAAACACACTTATATAAAAACATGTGTATAGTCAAGCAAGCATTGGGAGGAGCTGAAACCTTCCAGCGGTCTCTGCCCCACACCCAATCCCGTTTCTTTAAATAGGATATAATATAATATAATTAAAATGACTTTGGTAGGGTGAATGGATTTCAGAACAGTCTATGGTCAAAGTAGGTGTTCCTGTCACAGGCTAAGAGCTACCCCAGTTGTAGCCTCCCTCCTCCATTTTGGGGCCCTGTGGCTGTTGTGCCACATGGGGAGGGTGACAGAGTCACCTTTACAGGACTTCGGGGACACATCCATTTTCCTATCTTCCCCTACAACTACTGACCAGCACACAGTATCCTAGTCAGGATGTGCACCACGGTTCCCAGTCAGCTTCCCTGCTGCTCCTGGGGGCATCTATCTGAATCTCCATATGCATGCCACACGCGCCTACATGTCAGAAGCAGGACAGAAGCAGGCAGCTGATAAGCAGGACGCCTGTTCCTTTGTAGTGGAGAAGGACTGTCATGTTGCCGCAGCAGAAAAGCACAAGCCAGCAAGTCTTTCTCCAACTTTTCCTAGTCTTCAACCAGCTAATGTCAAACCTAATGGGAAAAAAGTTCAGGGGAGGGGGTGGGGACAAAGTGATTTTTGCTGGAGGTTTAAAATTGCCCCAGTTTCTGAAAGCTACCGTGGTTGTGGCTGCCCTTTCTGAAGTCCATCCTCACACATCTGCTTACTCTCCCATTATGATGATAGAGTCACATGGCTACTGTTACTACAATTTCACCATACAGGAAGAAGAGCAGTCTCGAGGTCATCATGACCTTCTGGCTTCCATGTCCATCCAGAAAACTGTCTGCTTCAGCAGGGCCACCCTAGAGCTGTTGAATGATCACACTATGATGAGATCATAGCGTGAGGCATGTCTCCCACCCCCACCTCTGCTAACCCTGTTCTCAAGAGAAAACAAACCTTTATGTCTTTGTTTGTTTTATCATCTTCAGTCTGAACAGAAGTATGTCCCCAGCCTCCCATCCCCCCATGTGCCTTAATGTCCTCAGGCACATAAGGCATGCATATTACACAAGGACAGAGAAGCTATCCAACTATCAACATGGTAAAGTCATTTCAGAGACCCCAGAAACCTCACCTATGAAGGCCTGAAAATTATCTTCTTCATCCATCCAACGTCAAATCACTTGTGACTCTGTGAAGAGAACTCATCTGTTTGTCCAAGGCTCTGCTTGATTGATAAGTCCCTGCAGTAGAGAGAACCTCTGGGTGTCCAGGATGTGCCAGCTTCAGAGAGAGTTGGCATGGGAGGTCTGTACCTAAGATTACACATTGGTTCTAGTGAAGTAAGCAAGTTGGGAAGAGGCTTTTCAAGGCTGGTGATAAAGCATGAAGTACTCATCTTGGGGTATCATTATCTCAATGGAGCTGGGTGGGTTCCGAAAACAGAAATATCTGTGGGCTACTTTGGAGAAGAGTAGTCTGTCCTTGAGAGGGCATTAAAGGTGGCTTGAAAGCGGTGGTTTGAGAGAGTAAGGAAGGGGAAGGGTCAGGGAGTCTGACGGTGACAATACGGACAATAAGAATAAGACTTTCTTCTTCTGCCCAACTCCAGGTCTAGAGGCTGAACCTCAGTGTCCCTGGGGCCATACAAACTTCTACTGCCATTCGCCTTCAAGGAGGCCCGATAAAGCTTGAAGCTGCCCTAGGCATTAGCTGACTGTGCTCTGAGCCACGCTCCCTGCCTCTTTTATGGTCTTTGTATGGAATAATCTGTGATTAATTGATTTTCTGTCACTCTTTTAGTACAGAAAATTAATTTCAGAGCAACCTTGTTTTTGCAGGGTATGAATCCTCCACATGCGGAGTAATTTGGTTCCTCCATTATTCATGAGAGGAAATAGTGACAGAGTGTGCAACAGAGACTGCCCCAAGGCCACAAAGTGATAGTCTGTGTTACTGATACAACTGTATTCCACCAGAGCCTCTAAATAATTCACATCGACAACTCAATTTAGGCCTGCACGGAGCTCAGGATGTGGGCCTGGGAGGCATGGCTGTAAGATTTGGGAGATTCTCAATGACAGAGAAACAGGCAGGGAGTCCAGAAGCCACAGGGCTTACAGGATGACGTCTCCTTGTACCTGATGCTGTAGCCTGTGTGTCTGAGAAACCTGCTGATGAAGGTCACACCTAATCAGGAGAGAGCTAGAAACACAGAGTACAGAGTAGGACCACAGGGGAGCTGAGAACACAGCCTCAACAAGGCCAAAGCTGGCTCCAAGAAGTCAAGACTAAAGGGCAACTCTGGTCCAGTTGATTTCCCTCCCCAGACCTTAAGGGTTCTGTTCACCTTATTTTGCTTGTTTTACATCTAGCAGTCAGTCATGGTCAACCAGTATGTTTATGGGATACTGATTTCAGGGCAAATGATATGGCTCAGGATGCAAGGGGCTTGCGGCACAGAAAAAAGGACCTGAGTTCTATCCAAGAATTTACATGAAGGAGGAAGGAGAGAAGTAAGTCCACATGAATACCTAGACACACACACACACACACACACACACACACACACACACACACACAGGTTCCACCAACATCTCAATAAGCTTGAAAGAGAATCCAGAGCCTGAGCTTAAATCAGCTCTACAGACATCTTGATTTAGCCCATGGAGAACCTGCTGGAGGACATAGATTACTCAGGCCTGAACTCCTGTCCCAGGAACTGAGATTATAAATGGACATGATTTCAAGCCGTGGTAACTTGTTAGGCAGCAATAGAAAACCACCATACTATGCAACCAAACTAATTAATGGTGGTGCCTGCCCCATTTCCAGTGTTTGCAGTGCTACAGGCTACCTACCCATCATGGCGTGCCAAGTACTGCTCCTTCATCTAATGCTCGAGTAAGGGTTTCCCAAAGGACCCTTCAACAAGCCACACTTGGGGCTGGAGAGGAAGGAAAGGCTTTGTGGATTTCTACCATAATCAGGGAACTGAAGGCCTCATAGCCATAGTTGAACCAGGATTCAAGTTCTGGCCTTTGTGGGCCAAGAGGAGAAGGCTTTCCGCTATGCCTCACACCCACCCCATCCTAGCCAAGGAAAAGGGTTGTTTAAAACTAAAGTCCCTGGGGGCTTTACTCTTGCTTAGGACTATTGCTCCCTATAGTGCAAGAAAGGACAGTGGAGTGGGTGAAAGGTGGGTGCCAACAAACTCTCAGTTCCTGCTGTGGCTTGAATATGGGTATAAAGGCTTCATTCTCAGAGCAGAAGCACAGAGAGGTGCTACGGACACTGAAGAGGTGGTGCCTAAAGAGAAACCCAAATCACTGGGGACTTGCCCCAAAGGACCTGTGGGGACCCAGTTTTCCTTCTTCCCCGACTTTCCTCTGCTCATGACATTGATATGACCAATCCTTCTGCCAACTCAAACGTTTGCTCATCAGAGTCCACACCTGTAAGGCCATTGTCTTGAATTTGAACCTCAACACTAGATGCTAAACAAATCCCTCTCACTATAAGCTACATGCCAGGTGTTTCATTGTAGAAATGTGAAGCTCACGAATACATGGTGTCCTTGCCTCCTTGTTCTCCTCGCAATCATCTGTTTCCCAAATCAATCCTTCAGTTTAGCACTGGGAAGGGCAGGACAGTGAAAAGTCAAACTTGTTCTAGGATCCAAGTCTCACTCCATTCCAGGGCTCCCTGCCGAGTCCAGACAGATGAGTGCAACCAGCTTTCTTGCCCTCCCCTGACCCAAGGAGGCTGACATCCAGCCAAACCACTCATCAACAGACTGGCTGTCATTTGTCACTCATTATGTCAGATCAAATCCAAGCAGCAATTAGAAAAGCAGATTGCAACATTGTGCCCTTTATTACTGGTGTTTCTGTGGGACATGAGCAACAAGAAGTCCCCAGGGAGGGACCGTAAAAGAAAAATGAAAGGGATCAGAAAAAGAAACACGTACTTTCTCCCCTCGCTGCGATCTTCACAGCACAGCCATTTTGTAATGGGCACCGTATGAGCAGCCGCGCACAAACCCAGTAACCTCTTTCCAAATGGTAATAAATCCCCCTGGACCCTGACACGCTTGTAATTTACAACTTGGCTAAAATGAACATTATTTCAAGCTAAGTGTATTCTCAGAGGTGCCGGAGACTGTGGCAGCGTTCCTGCTGACAGAGGGGTTTCTTTTTAAATGTCATGCATTCACTTTCATTACTTCCAAATAATTGCCCAGAAAGATCGGCTGCTGGACAGAAGGCCCACTTTACATCACCATGAGTCAGTTTCATCATCATCATCGAGGGACCCCCTGGGAGCTGGTTTCAGCCTGGGGAGGGCTGAGCTCTCAATACCTTTCTGCTGATCTCCTGGCTGTGCAGAACTGGCATCTTCATTATTCCGTGGGCAAGCTCCAGATGAGATGGAACATAATCTAGAGATATAAAGATGGCCTGCCACCACTGCTGCCACTACACAGCATTCTTTCTATCCAGTGTGTCATGCCATCGTTCCCAACCCTGTATGTGGCTCTTGTCAGTCAGTGCTTACTGAAGGACATACGTTTCTGTATCATGGAAACTCTGCCTATGGTTAAGAAGATGGAAGAATGGGAAGATGGGTTCATTAGCTGGGTTTAAGAGGAGAGTTTCCTGTCCTGATGCCACAAGCGCATCGTCGATTTCAGAAATCATCCATTCAGATGAACTGGATTTTGGAGATCTACCTTTGGTCCTATTGGTATATAACAAATCACCACATATACTGCCTTACTTATTGTTTTATGAATTGGTTGTATGGTAGGGTTCAGCACTATGGTTATTCTTCCCAGTGTGACCACTGGGGCCACATTGGGCCTATAGTCATCTTGGTGACTAGAATGGATTGCAAGGTACTTTTAAGCTCATACAGAGATTTGGTGCCAGGAGGTAGAAGACAGGAGGGCTGGACTGAGCTGAGTAAGGTAGAATCTTGGACCTTTCCAACAGGCAGATCATGTGTCCACATGACTTCTCCAAATGGTCTTTCCATGTGAAGTCTTCTATAAGGTAGCAAGACTTCCAACATGGTGTCTGAGAACTCATAAAAGCACATGGAGATAAAAGCTACAAGGCATAATTCAGGGTCACATTTTGTCACATTCTACTGGCTATACTGAGTCATGCAGAAAGTTTGGATTCCATACCAGTGTTAAGAGTGTGCTTATTCAGGCAAGTTTTGAAAACTAACTTGCTATTGGGAAGATGAGAAGAATAGAACAAGATGTCATATATCTTCTGGGAAACATCTCCAAATGGTGACCACTGATTCTAATCCTCCTCTAAGAATGAGGACAGACTCTGCTCTCTAAACCATATACCTAGTTATACACTGTACACCAAGATATATGCTGCAGCTCTGAGGTGAATAATCTGTCCCAAGCGAGCAGATGACATGTTGCATGAGCTTAGGGTACCAATGTATAAAAGTTATAGCTTCTACAATAGCAATTTCAAAACTCCATGGACCTCAGAAGGCTTCTGAGGAGTTACAAACGTGAATGTTTACCATCAGTTCATCAACAGGAAAATATCCTGCACCCACCTCCCGGCACAGATCAGGTCCGAAACATGAGTGTAGACCTTAAATTTGTCATAGATCTTGGATTCTTTAGACTGGAACCAAGCCACAGTCAGAATTTGAGGAATCATCCTGATGATTTTGGGTTTAGTACCCCACATTACAGAATTCTGATTGCACTTGGATTTTTTCCAAGTTTTATTCTTTTCAATATTTTCGATTTATTCTTAAATTTTCATATATTTATACAACATATTTTGATCATATCTATCTTTCATTTTGTCCCTCTAATTCTCCCCAGTGCCCTTCATCCCATTACCTTCCCAATTTCACATCCTCTCTTTTTTGTTATTAATAGCATCCTGAGTTTGATGAGCTGCCCTTTGGTTTTGAGCACCATGATGGTACTCACATTAGCTTACAGGAATGCTCAGTTTTTTCTTGGGGTTGGTGGGGTTACCCTTCTAGATGAACATTGCACATCCTGTGCCTAAAGGGCTACTCTATCAATGTATACATCAACCTGACCAAACGATAGAGTCAGAATAGCTAAGGAGTTCCTTTATTCTTCCCTTCTGATTTTTACCACTGGGTTTGTGTATTTCATGTGAAAAGTGGTTCTGCAATAAAAATGTCTGAGAGCGAGTCATTCTTGCAACTTCTCCATTTAATTTCCATGGAAAATACCAGACTGTGGTAGATGTGGTATGTGCTGAGCTGCTGTTTAAACAACTGCTAGGGTTCAAATAGAACTGTGTGAGTATACAAAGAATGTAGAAAATAAAAAAATAAAAATAAAATCCCCAAGTTGAGAGCTGAAGGAAATCTACTGAACTGTTATGTTCAGAGAAGGAGTGTGTGTGTGTGTGTGTGTGTGTGTGTGTGATTGTGTGCATGTGAGCACATGTGCTTGCATGCTTCCCTTGCTGTCTTATCAGTTGATTAATTGTATGGCAGGATTAAACGTAAAGCTACACAAGACATCTCAGGCAGGGTAATCCATCACTTTATCACTACCACTACAGACAGGGACAGCCCTGAGACTGGAGAGAGGAACAAGGAATGGAGAGATAAACTTGGTGCCTTGATCTCAGAGGTAGGCTTCTTCCTTTAGTGCTCGCGGGCTTCTGTGTTTGACTCTCAGAAAGAGCAATTGGATCCTCCAGCCGAAATCTACTTTTATTCCAAAAGAAGCCATGGGCTAGCCCAATCATCTGGTGCTGGAAATCTTAGAAAGTGGAGGTATCAGGAAGATGTTGACTAGGAAGGGAACTTCCTTGACTTAGAATTTACCCCAAAGGTAAAATGCAAGTGCTTCCTAACAACAGTTCAGGCAACATGGGGGCTGTACCTGATGGGGTGCTGTACCCCATCTACCACATCATAGCCATCTTCATTTGAGTCATGGCATACTGATGTTCACATGCAAAATCCTCAGATCACCTAAAATATATGTCTAGGAACATGTCCGAAACATGAAGTGACACATGACTGTCCTTCATTACCAAACTAAGCAAGAGGCTCCCTGCATGGATTCTTGTTTGCTCTTAGAGTAGGAGAAGCAGTGGGTACAGCGAGGCCTCAGGGCTCCCACCATATCCCAGCTGGGCCGTGTTCAGCCTCCCTCAGGAATATCCAGGCCCCATGCTCAAGCAGGAGAGTCTGCAGTCTATCAACCGTGAGTGACATCAGTAGAGTACCACGTTCCAGTGCCCCGTGTCCTCTGCATAAATGCAATTTCCCCAAATGTCAGGAGGAAAGCATTACAGATAACACATTGTGTGTGTCTTTGACCCAGTAAGTGCTGAAATCACAGATCTCATTATTCTGACATGATAGAATTTTCTCTCTGTCTTCCTCCCTCTGCAGGCTGGCTGCTGTTGTTTTTTGATACTGCAGATCTAATTGGCGAAGGTGCAAAGCCACTGTAGAAAAAACAAACCTCACCTGCTTCCTACTCCAAAAAAAAAAAAAATTAGGTCTCCCTGAGAAGGAAGAAAATGAACTATAAGGCAGCTCATAACAGCATAGTGCATTAAAAATAATTTGGGCAGGAGCCTTAAAGGATGGATGAAGAACAGACAGCACTTGACCTTGAAAGCAATATTCCCATGAGAGACTCTACCTCCATCTCAGCACAGGGCAGTCTGCTGTATAGGGAGGGCCAAGAGCCCAGAATAAACAGCAACTGACCTTGGACCGGAACTCTAGTTCTGCTGCTGTCTTTCTCTGTGGCCATACTCATGATTCTGAGTCTCTTTCATGTTTACCTTGCCCTCTGTTGAATAACGTATTAACCCTGTGTGCCAGAATGCATATGAAGAAGGAAGACATGGTGACTGGACTTTGACTACCTGGCAGTAACTGGTGCTAAAAACATTCATTACCGTTAAAATGGCTTCCACTTCAATGGAGTCAATAGATCATTCATTCAATTAGCAAATGAACGCCAGCTCTTGGAGACAGAAAACATGGCGGCTCACTGAATAGCTGTTGAATGGATGAATTTCTTTTCATCCATCACTGGCTACTTTGGACAAGTCACCGAATGCCCCTGATACTGTCTTACAACCTATAAAAGGCAGAGTTGCGTAGTGTCAAGCCTACATCTGCCTTCTAGTTTTGAGCTTTCATAACTTGAGAGGCCAATCTGGAAGCATAGAGATGGTTAAGGCAGAGTTCCAGCCCTCCTGAGTTGTAAGACTGGCCTAAAGAGATTTCTCAGATCTCCCTGCATGAAAACAGGCAGTAATAAAGGCTGTGTGTGAGGAGCAGTGGAAAAAAACATGACACAGATGTTCAGAAGTTCATGTCTCAGGGCTGGGACAAGTGAGGACTAGCCTGCATCTTGGGAATGTAGGATCAAACTGGCCTGGAGACGCTTGTCATTTTGACAAGGCATGCTGACATAGGCAACTTTAGCCAGCATGCTACATATCCTTGGGGCATTACTTAAAGTCATCACAAGTTAGAAGAAGTTGAGTCATAGAACGGTTGGAGTGCCAGAGGTTGGAGACAGAGCCACACAATGTTTCTCCATTGCCCATGGCAACCTAGTGGTAGATCATGGGCCTCTGAGTGAAATAACCACATTTTCAAGCTGTATCTGCTTGCAGGTGACTATTCCAACCTGGTCTACTGTTTGGTGGTGTTCCCTCAGAGAAAGGGGGGAGGGAAAAAGTAACTAGACACTCACCTCAGATTCTAGTCATTTTCCTAGCCATTTGTGACAGTCTGCCCTCAATGCACACAAACTTTCAGAATGTGGGAGCTGCTAGGGTATGTAGGCTGGAGAAGGTTCACTGAGGAGGACTCCATCTATGAAGCTATAGGAAGTTGTCATCCATGCTTTATGAAGATTTTGTTAGTGCAGTGATTCAGGAGGTCCCAACATTTCTGTAAGTAGCCTCTCCACCCATGCATTGTGGGTAAGCCTAGAGAACTAATTGGTTCCCCAGGGTGAAGTTAATGGAGTCACATTTTGGTTTGTTGTCTGGGGCCTTTTAAGGAAGGGGTAGTTGTGGGTTATGAGTCTCTGGGGAAGTGAATGCTCTCAACAATTCTGAAGGCTTGTATTTGTTTGGACCTGGAATATCCCCCTGAAGGTTGGGTTGAAGGCTCCATCCTTAATGAAATAGTGTTTAAAGGTGAGGGTTTGGGGTGATCATGAAGGCTCTGGCCTCATCAATACATTGACCTATTTCATGGGTTCTTAACTTGATGGGCAATGGGTAGGTGATGAAACTTTGGATCTAGGGACAAGTTAAGAGACTGCGTCTTTCAGGGTATGATGTCGAGGACCCTTATTTTCTCCCTAGTTCCTCCACCTCTCCCTTCCCCCACCCCCTCTCTGCTTCCCAGGTGCCTGTTCTGTTTCACATGCTCCCACCACGAGGCTCTACTTCGCCACAGCCCCGAAGAAATAATGGAATCAAGTGGTAAAAAAGAACTCTAAACTGTGAATAAAAATCTACTCAGGCCCCTCTCTTCCTCCCTCCCTCCCTCCCTCCCTTGCCTTCCTTTTCCCTCCCCCCTCTCTTTCTTTGTTTCTTTGTTTCTTTGTTTCTTTGTTTCTTTCTTTGTTTGTTTGTTTGTTTGTTTGTTTCTTTCTTTCTTTCTTTCTTTCTTTCTTTCTTTCTTTCTTTCTTTCTTTCTTTCAGGTAATGCCTCACTATGCAGTCTGTGTTGACCTGGACTGTGCAGACCATGCTGGCCTCAATCTCATAGACATTCTTCACTTGCCTTTGCCTCTGGAACGCTGGGATTAAAGGTGTGCACCACCATACTCAGCATTAATGTCTTCTGACATGGTGCCAATGCCGCAAAGGAAAGTGCCAGTGAGAACCTGTTGCTCTGACCCTACCTGTCTTCTCCACCATCACCTCATGGAGTCTCTCTGAGGGGTACCTGCCCTCATAGATCTCTTCCATGCCCAGCCTCCTCCAGGCTTCAGGGCAGTGCTCCAAAGGACCATAAGCTGTAGGAAGGTCTTCTCCAGGATTAGCTGCTTGCTTGGACTTACCAGTGTGCTCTACTGCTGAGAAGGTACCACAATAACAATGGCCAGCATAAAATATAAATGATAGATATTAAAACCTGATATACAGCTTTGTACTTCACTTGTTTGCTTTCGTTTTGGGTCCAAACATGAGTATTTTTAAATGTCTTTAAAACATCACTTAAAAACATGATTTTCAATGATTATATGATATTCCACTGGATCAATTTAACCAAAAATTGTGTAGAAATCCCTGACCACTGGACTCAAGCTCTCATTTTTCAGCAATTATAAATAATATTGCAATTAATATCTTGTTCATAATTTCTGTCCCAGGGTGACGTTTTTCAGAAGTGGTGCTTCTTGGTTAAAGTGTATAAATGATATAAGGATGTTATTCTAATGCTCCCTCTCTATCTTTAAATGCAGTATCTTCATTTACCAGATCATTATTGTTCCTAAATTTTAGTGTCCTTCATGAGGGTAAGTCTCATCTCCTTCAGTGTTCTAGATTGATATCTGTGGCTGTGATAAAACACACTGACATAAGCAACTTGGAGGATTAAAGCATGTTTGGCTTCACTTCCAAGTCACAGTCTGTCTCTGAGAAAGTCAGAGTAGGAACCTAAACCTAAATGGGAACTTCAAAGAAAGACAATGGAGGGAGTAACACTGCTTTATTTTATTTTATTTTATTTTGGCTCATTTGATTATGCTTCTTAGATAGTTTTCTTCTACAGTATTAAACTACCTGCCTAGGTATCAATTAATAATCAAGACATTACCCATAGACCATTCTGAACTAGACAGTTCTTCACTTGAGGTTTTCCTTTGAGATAATTCTATGTATGGTACATTAAGTTGACAAATTTATCCAGGGTGCTAACTCATTCATAACACCCCTGTGATGGTTTGTATATGCTCAGCCCAGGAAGTGGCACTATGAGAAGGTATGGCCCTGTTGGAGTGGGTGTGGCCCCGTTGGAGTGGGTGTGGCCCTGTTGGAGTGGGTGTGGCCCTGTGGGTGTGGGCCTGGGAGCCAGTCTTCTGCTAGCAGGCTTCAGATGAAGATGTAGAACTCTCAACTCCACACCAGGCCTGCCTAGATGCTGCCATGTTCCCACCTTGATGATAATGGACTTAACCTCTGAACCTGTAAACCAGCCCAAATTAAATATTGTTCTTTTATACAAGAATTGCCTTGGTCATGGTGTCTGTTCACAGCAGTAAAACCCTAAGACAACCCCTAAAGCAAGGGCCAGTTATACCTCAAGACATCTTGCTGCACCGAATAGACACAGGGTGAGCAGACCAGTCAGGGTCATAGAATCTCACACCTTTCCCCACTAGTGAACTAGGGAAGTTCAGTGTCACCCAGAGTCCTCCCTGACATCTACCACAGGGAGTCCAGTTGTTCCTGAACTGTGGTGGTTCTTGGTGGTCCCTACAAGGCAATCCTACAGCATGACTTCCAGGCCCTGTCTATCTCCTCACAGTTTAAAAAGGAGCATCCTCATGGTTTGAGTTTCCCTCCATTGTGATTAACTTCTCTGGGAGGCAGGGAACGAGAAGACATAGCAGAGATGCTGCTACTGAAGGGATATGGCAGGATAGGCTCCAAGCCCTAAAGGTCCAGGGCTTCCTCCTGTGAAAGCCCCAATCTGAGAGTGGGCTTCTCTCAGTTCCGAGCCCCTCCAAGTCCAGTCTAACCTCCGTGGCACAACAATGACATTAAAGGTTTTCATTTTACACACCATTGACAAGTTATAGCCTCTTTTACTAATCCAACAACTAATTGGTTAGGAGACAAAATGAGCAATGTTCACAAATCCCAGGGACTCAGTGTTACATGATGGCTGTGGGAAAATCTAAAGGAGTTCTAATATCTCATCCCAGCCTTTCACAGCCCGACCATGCAGTCTTTCCCAGAGGGCTGTGGCTACCAAGTTTCTCCAAGGTGAGGCTGGAGAGGACCCGGAAAAGCACAAGAATGCTATGCATGCTAATTCAGATTAAATGAAACCAAAAGAAGGAAACATTATCAATCACTTTTTCTATTAATTGGCTGACTTAAAAGACACTTAGAATAACTGCTTGGAATTACCAGTAACCAGAGGCAAGTTAATGGCTTTCTTGGCCAGGAGGTCCCCTGCAAGCCTGGCATCCTAGTAGAATGCAATGCGCCACCCAGCTAAGTGCGTGCTTGGGAATGTGTCCTTTAAACACCCCACTTCTCCTGTAAAGATTGTTACTGAGGATCAAACCCAGCACCTTACATGATATTGTGTGATGCGCTATTGGGCTGCACCCCAAACTCCTCAGATGTTTTAAATCTCCCCTTGCACATTTTAAATCTTGGGTTGTGGGCACTACCTGGAATCCCCACGTGCTGTGAGACCACAGAGAGAGCTGGAAAGCTCTCTCTCTCTCTCTCTCTCTTCGCTGGATTGCCCTAGCTAAGCATAGGTCAGGGCTGAAGCACGTCTAAGCCTTTGAAGGAAATGAGCTCTCAGAGTAGCCCAGGCCCTGGGTGTGCCACAGGGGTTGAGGACCCTGTGCTTGATCTCCTTAGAACTCCAAAGTCTTCCTGAAAACAAAAACCGGGAGGTCTTTTTCCATTTGTAGGGTGCTTTATACTTCAGCAAGCTAGAGGGGACTGAGGCACCGGAATGCAATGGCAGCCCTTATTCCCATGGGCTGAAGAAAGAAAAGAAAGTGTCGCTCACATTAATTAATAACAGCTTCAGCCCCTAGGAAGGCAGCAATCAAAACGACTCAAGCTTGAGGCATTTCAGGTGATGGTTGGGGCGCCTCCATCTTGCAGCCTTTGTCCCAATTCCATTTAACTGTGTGGAGAATGAATGATGCGCTCTGGGTAGCAATTTTACTTCAATTTCCTCAAAGTCCAAGCCCTTGGGGACTTCTGATCTTCCTGCCAACTATCTGAGCCCCCTAGTCATCTTCAGAGTCACACTAGGGACATTATTGCATGTGCTTCTTTTTCCTATCTTCCTACCTTTCATTCCACAACACCCCTCCCCACCCCCACCCCCGCCAGGAGCACCCGTAACATGTTCATTAATGAATGCATTTAATCAAGTTTATGAAGTCTCTTTATTATCAGTAACCCTAATCGCTCCTAATTGCTGCATCATTAGTTCAGCCGCACTCAGATATAGCAGTTAGGCGGAGCGGTGCATGACAACTCTGGAAAAAAAATGGCTCAGTGCACGGAAAGCCTGGGAGGAAGGAACTGCCAAAAGAAGAGGCAAGGGAGGGAGAGAGGAGAGGGAAGAAGCTGGAGCTGTGTGGAGCAGCCTGCTGCTGGGCAGAGAGTGGGAAGAGAGACCATTAAGAGGTTCGACCAGGTGTAAAGATGCTGGTGAGTCGGTTTTGCATATTTTGAAACTTTGGGGAGTTCTGGCATCAGCAGCATGAGCAAATGTTCTGCTTGACAAAAGTTGATGTTATGTTAATACGGAGCACCTGCCACCCTCGGGGATCTCCAACCCTCTACAAGTTCTGTGGTTGTGTTCGAAGCCAAAGGCTTGGTGGCTGTGAGGTTGAACGATGCACCTTGTCATCGGGAAAGCAGCGAGCGGTGTCCTGCTGCTGGTCTTTGCCGAGACATTAACTCCTCTGCCTGGTGCCACGTTCTTGAAGGCAGTGCAGAGCTGAGAAGACCCACTGAGATGCCTCGGGTCAGAAATGAAGAGGGCCAGCTGCTTGCTTTGGTGTTGAATGAACCTCCTCAGGAGGCCAGAGATCTGATTCCAGAGTCTAAATCCAAGCTAATTCACCATCTGCCTCAGTTTCCTACCCATAAAGTGTATTTGATAACACAACTTGTAAAGTCACTTTAACAGCCTGTTGAGAGTAGGTGTGTGGAAAGGACCAACAGAAACCCTTGGGCCTCACCAGAGTGATTGTGTGAGAGAAATTCCAACCCACCTACCAGTGCATCTCTATGGGCCCTTTGTTCTTGCATTCCCCACGTGCCTGCCTCAGTCTCAGTCTCAGTATCATGATGTCTAGACCCTTCTGGAACTTAACTTCACATACAGAAAGTCTCAATCCTGGAGGCACAGAATTTTACAAGCCTCCAATACCTGGGAGTTTTTCTGAGGCCCACGTCGTCTCAAAAACACAAAACCAGCCTTTCTTTTACCATTTACTGGTAATTTTCTATCTGTGCATGTGGTGTTCACTGGAAAACATGTTTTAAATACCAGCTATGTGCCGAGCACTGGGGAGCAACATAGATCCAATTTTTAAGGTATTTATGGCTTAGGGATGAATCTAAGTCACTCGGATATAACTATATCCCAACTCCGCTTTCCACCAGAATGTTAACTATTCCATAGAGAAATGGCTGTCTGTACTAGATAACAAGCCAGCAGAGAGGAGACATGCAGAGCTGTCACCAATAAGTCTCTGGCCACTTGTGGCAAGGCTGGGGACAGCTAAATGACATACGGCCAGAATCAGCTTTGCATTTTGCAGACCCTGTGTAAAATGGAAGAATGGTTTTTCTTGCTCGACAATTATTTTGAATTTCAAGACAGTGACATGAGAACATGATAAGCACGTGACACTTGGGAGCTTGGGGCCCTGTGCACATTCAGCTGTCTCTGCTTATGCCTGCAAAGCATCTTGAAAGGTCACAAGTCCTGCTGGGCTGTGCATTTACTGTGCCCTAGCCTACCTGAGAGGTTCTAATGAAACAAAGAGGCACTTAGGTTATCATTCTGTTTTGATGACCTGATCAAGACTCTGGACCAAAGTTTAAAGAGTTTCTGTATCTATAAACTCATCCCCATTCCGGAGTGGACAATACCTTTGGTGTTTCCGCGTCTTCAGGGCCCTACTAAAGCGTCTCTATGAATAATAGTCCCCTCTTGGGTAGTTCCCAGATACTACTTATAGGCTCATCCTTAGAACATTCTAGATGATTTTTATCTTTGACAGAAAATATGAGGCATTCTTGAGCCATGAGATCAACAAGTTGCAATCTGTCCTTACGGTCACTATCCCTGTGAGGAGGGACCATGATCAGGGCAACTTTTAAAAGAAAGCATTTAATTAGTTGCCTGCTGAAGTGGAAACTTAAGGGTTTTTTGGCAAGTCAGTAGTGTTGGATGGTGTTTTGGTGGTGCAAACACGTGAAGGTGTGTTTTCTTGAAGACATGGGAGAAAGGCTAAGGCAGACTCAGGAAGGAATATTTCACTGAAGCAGACACAGGTGAACGGATGTTCTCTTAGAGCAAGCACATGAAAGGACACATGACAAAGGATTATTTGCTAGCAATGTGCATGTATCGATCCACCTTACGTTGCATAATTGAGCTGCATTTGTTGGGACTCCATAGAGAGAAATGCAACAAAAAACTTCCAGTGGTGTGCCTCAGTTTCTCGCCACTTCTGAGGACTCAAGCTGATTGACAGAGTGATGTCAGCTGAGACAGACTCACATCCTGAAGCAAGACACATGCTGAGGCAGGACCCATGGAGGACACATGATGTTTGGAGGGATCGACGAACAGTGATGGAGGCTGAGCTAGGCTTGCTTCTAGAGCTAGCAATGCAGCTCTTGTTGGTCTCATGTCTTCACTGATCTTCACTTTACTGAGAGAGGCACAGCTGAGAACTCCTGGCATTCCTCCAAGTCCTTCCTGCTGACTTGTGCTGAGGATGAGGCCTGACTATCTCCGCTAGGTAATGCCACTGCTGTTGATTCCTATTTGCTATCCCAACTCTATCAAACTAGACCATTGTTGTATCCATGAAGTGTCTGCAAGTGGATCGAGCTGCCGCTGCTAACCTGTGAACTGAACTGCCAATTTCCCGACAACAGAGACAGGAGTTGCCCTAAAAAGAGCCATTTCTAAACAAGTCCACTTCCCCCATATCCTTTCTTTTCCACTACCTCTGGTGGGTGGTGGGCTACAAGGGATGTTAAAGTGTTTAAGAGCCATCATTAAAAATAGGCATTGCAAAAAGTTAAAGTTACAGCCTGCTTACAATTTCAGAGTGTTGGTCCATAACCATCGTGGCAGGAAGCATGGAGGCAGATAGGTGGCCAGGGCACTGGAGCAGTAGCTAAGAGATTACACCCTGATCCACAGGCAGCAAGCAAAGAAAGAGGTGGGGGCTGGGCCTGAAATGGCCTTTGAAACTCAAAGCCCACCTCCAGTGACACACCTCCTCCAACAAGGCCACACCTCCTAATCCTTCCCAAACATTTCCACTAACAGAAGACCCAAGCATTCAAACAGATGAACTTAAGGGAACCATCCTCATTCAAACCACCGCACACCCTTTACCCCAAACCCTTCCTTACTGCCCCATCTACATGAACACACCTCTGTCCTATGTGCCGGTTGTTATATACATTGATTGACACTGCCGGCATGCCCTTCCCAGGGTGGTCCCATAACTGCAGGCTAGCTGCTGGCTGAACAGTTCTGAAGCCCACCTAGAGCTGCTACACTGCTTTCCTTTGCTCTAATGGGTACCAGCTCTGCTTTGGCCTCTAGATATTGCTTGCCTGAGACAAAATGGCAGAAATGTGTAGGAAATTTAACTTTGTCAGAGCACCGTGGAATCTTTCACTATTTAAGAACCAACACAACACGGATCCATCCTAAGCATTTGTGCTTATCACTCCCTTATCAGGACAAAATTCAGTTCCTCCTTGTATCTTGTCTTTGAACACTAGAAAATTGGGTTTAGATGCCTGAAAGTATCAGGATCATGTCTTTGCTGAAGGGCTCTGGACCACAAAGATGGTTTCAGTGTCAAAAGAGCTCAGAGGACAGCATGGAGGAAGCAAGTGAGCAGGACAGTCAAATACAAGTGAGGACCACCGTGTGGTTGGATTAGTTTGTCCCCTGGGCTGTGATAAACTCCATGATCAAAAGCAACGTGGGGAGGAAAGGTTTTTTTTTTTAATTTATTGATATATTTATTTACATTTCAAATGATTTCCCCTTTTCAGGACCCCCACTCCCCGAAAGCCCCATTAGTCCCCTTCCCTCCCTCTGTTTTCCCACCCAACCCTTCCCACTTCCCTGTTCTGATTTTGTTCTATACTGCTTCACTGAGTCTTTCCAGAACAAGGGGCCACTCCTCCATTCTTCTTGTACCTCATTTGATGTGTAGATTATGTTTTGGGTATTCCAGTTTTCCAGGCTAATATCCACTTATTAGTGAGTGCATACCATGATTCATCTTTTTAGTCTGGGTTACCTCACTTAGTATGATGTTCTCCAGCTCCATCCATTTGGCTTATTGGTTTCAGTCTCGGATCACTGAGGGCCAGAATCCAAGCAGGAGCAGTGGCAGGAACCATGGAGAAACTTTGCTTACTTACTGGCTTGTTCATCATGGCTTGCTCAACTTGCTTTCTGATAATGCCCACCTACACTGGGCTGGGCCTTCCCACCCTAGCCTCAGGTCAAGAGAAGGCCTCACAGACTTGCCCATGGGCCAGGCCAGTGGACGATGTTCTTCAGCTGAGACTTGCTTCTTCCCAGGCGACTCTAGTTTGGGTCAAGCAGACTGAAACTAACTCACAGAATAATCAAGCCACTTGATAAACGGGAGGCTCACCAGACTACCAGAGCTGGGGTGGCAATTTTTAGTAAACACTTTTTAACTGGTAGGTCTCCACTCTGAAGAAGTGATTAAAAGTATAATATGGTAAGTGTGTAGCCCAGTAGTATTGTTGCCTATACCCAGTGTTGTTTCTGTACATAGCTGGGTGTGCTATACTTCTATAGGACATACAGTACCGTAGATTTATTTACACAGACTCATCATGAACACATGGGCAAAGCACTGCTGGATGATTTCTAAGAGGTAATGATGTCACTGGGAGTCAGGGAGTTTTCAATCCCCTTGTAATCCTAAGGGACCATCACTGACTATATGTGGTGCAGCACGTGACTGGGTTGTGCTCTTGTGTACCTAAAAATGACAAGGAGTAAGAGCAGCCTTCCTGTCTCACTCACATCTGTATGGAGCTGGATACTAATTTAAAAGTCAGTGAACATCAAGATATAGAACAGCAATTTGTATGATTAAAAAGTGATGCACTCTGCAATAACTCTCGGAGAAAGATAATTTATATATTCCTCCTATGTTCATCTTTGAAGAGGATATATAAAATTCATTCTCATTTCTGAACCTTGGATTAAGACTGATACTGCCAATCAGTTCCAGTTGCTACTGAGAAAAAAAAAAACCCAAACTTAAATTTATAGAAGACCACATAAGAATTAAAGTGTCGACAATGGCTCCAGAAATCTCACTTGTCAATAAACCACAGATTGTGTAAAAAAAAAAAATCAATTATAAAAAATGTGGTTATTTATTGAAATGCATACTCAAAATGAGTTTTATAGAATAAATGCATAGATTTTGCAACCTGGGGATCTGGGCCGGGAGAGAGAGCTTAATCAGTAAAGTGCTTGGAGAGAAGTGTAAAGACCTGAGTTCAACTCCCGGAACCCACATATAAAAGCTTGATGGGGTACCCTGTGCTTGTAATCCCAGCGCTGCTGAGGTAGAGACAGCAGATCCTGGGGCTCCATGGACAGCTAAGCCCAGCTGGCTTGGTGAGCTCCCGGCCTGTGAAGAGACTCCATCCCTAAAAGGACAAGGGGAATGGTGTCTGAGGGAAAGTACCCAGTTTGACCTCTGACCTTCACATACATGTGCACACACACCTGAGTACATACATGCACTCACACAGACACAGGTACTACATTCTCACACACACACACACACACACACACACACACCTATAGGACTAGACTCCACAGCCTAGAGCACAATAGGCAGGTGGTCAACCAGACACAGCTAGAGCTGCTTGTTGCCTGTAGTTATCCAAGCACTACTGATGACCACTGGGGCACCAGGACATGTATAAAATTCAATTCATGATCTCAGATATCTGATCACTTTCAGGCAAATGAAACATTTAGTCATGTTCGAACATGGGTTTGTTGTGATCAGAAAGACAGTTTCTGTTTTCTTTTTGAGAAAGGCATCATTTTAATGTGTAATTGTATATTAACTCCTGGTCTGTTCTCTGGCCTTTACTCTTGAAATATCAGATGTGGGCAACATACCCACTGACCTGACCTCAACCCAACAGGTCTGAATTAATTAAAGCTAAGTTACACATCAGTTAACATTGCATATGGATTTTGGCAAAGCTGTAATATTATTCCCAGGGAATGTGCATACAAACGTGCTGTTGCTAAGACAAAGGAAATCCTTTGCTAAGGCCTAGCTGTATAGGCCAAATGCCCGTCCACAAAACAATGTACATCCTGCCAGAAAGTATGTGGATTACCACTATTTCTAAAAAAGAAAGAAAGAAAGAAAGAAAAAAAAAGAAAGAAAGAAAGAAAGAAAGAAATTAAAAATGATACAGATTAAGTATGAATTTCTTTATATTAATGGAAGATTTTTGCCTACATTTACAAGATATCTATAGTTCCTGTATAGATATCCTGTAAAGCATTGATATCATTTTGTTACTATTTGCTTTTTTATTAAGACTCGTAGAAATTCTTTACATATTATAATTGCTGTATATTTTGCCTATCACACATAAATATCTATTTCCAGTTTGTTACTTGCATATGATTTTTACTAGTGATGACTTCTGTTATGGAAGAATCTCTAATTATTGCATAACCAAATAGTGACTTTTTAAAAGAAGGTTTTAGCCTTGGCGGATTCCTAAGAGATCTTGGGAAGAGTCTCTTCCCTTCCTATAGTTAAAGCCCATTCTCCCATGTTTCATAGCAGCATCTTAATCCAGGTCCTTCCATACTGAACATTAATGTGCCAACTGAGCAACGACATTATGCAGATGTAGATGTAGATATAATGTATATATGTATATAAATATATGTGTATATGTATATATATAATTACTACAACTGCATATGACTGATAGATGCAAATGCTAACCTACTCTCATCGCTCTATTTAACTAAATGTATCAACCATTTTCTTGTGTTCACTTTCTCAGATAAACTCATCTGGGACTTGAAGTGGATTCTATAGTTTATAGGCTGTGATGAAAGGCATTTGCACATAAATGTTTACAGCAAGGGTGTGGCCTCTTCTTCGTGTTCCCTTTCTTTCCCTGGTGCTCTCTGCCCTGGTTTTACTGTTCTCAGGTCGCTTGCTTCATGTTACAGCTACAAGTTATCACTAATTCTTTACTTCTGTGAGTGGGACTTTTCCATGCTTAGCCTGCTGTTGGTTCCTGTCCACACTCAGAGTCTGTGTCTTACTATCAGCCAACTTACGAGTTCCTATTCATTAAGTTATTTTTATTAACTTGGGTCTTCTAGGTTGATTAAAGAAAATACCATGAGTTATGGTGAACTTCTCTGGATCCTTCTGATATGTATCTCATATTTAGGATCTTTTTTCTTTTTCTCTTAACAGTAACATTAAATGATCCTAATGTAAATTTTCTAAATTATAGTTTTCCATTTGGGATGCTGATTTTTATGAAATGCACTTTTCAAACCCTAACAAGATAATCATGTTTGTTTTTCCTCTTAATCAACCTATTAATGAAATAAATTATAATACATTTCAAAATTATATTAATTAATTCTCTAATGTTAAACAAGGTTTTCAGAATCATTTGTAGAAAGAAACCTTCTGGCTGATACGTGTTTACTTTTAATAGCTTTTCATTTGTTGATACCTTGCTCTGTTTGGGGAGAATGTTTAGTATATTTGTTGTATATTTGAGATACTCTATTAAGTTTCATTATTAGAATTGAAGATATACCCATTATTTTATGCCATGGAGAAATTTATATAATTCATGTACCACTTTCATTATAGAAATGACTCAATTTACCTGAAAAACTACCTTGACCTAGATAATTTTTTGGCAAAATACTACAAGGGAAGATTTTTATTCTACTCAAAATATTTACCTCATTCTTAACTAAATGTTGGACAGTTTTATATCCCAATTAGTAGAACACCATTTATTTATATATTTCCAAACTTACTCAAATTAGGCTGCATGGAATCTTTCCTTAATTACTTTTTGATTATTTTCTAATTTTATTTTCAGTTTTGCCAAAGGGTGACTGACAACCAACAACTCTTCACGTTTAAGATGTATACCGTGATGTTTAGACACGTCCACTGCGAATGACTAGCACACCCCACGCTCATTGCGCCATCATCTCCCATGGCTACTTGTCTCTAGTGAGGTATTTAATATTTACATCAGGTTAACATTTTAATTATTTCATTGGAAAGTACATAGCTGAAGTGCAGTAGGCTGAGTCCTACTCCCCTGCCAATGAATCTCTATCGAAATTCTTGGGAAATATAGATCTTAACCTTAGATGGTGAAAGGGCCTTGATGCTGCCAATTCAGAGGAGAATCTGGAGCTGGCGTGACTCTGTGTCATTCAAATGGATGCTGCATGTGTGCTCCAGAGTTTTATAACAAGCAGAAAGGTCAAAGGACACAGGATGGCAGAGGCAGGGGTTACAATCATGTGATGAAAAGGCCTCCAGCGTCTGGAAAGATCAGGATATAGAATCTTTCATGAAGCCTTCACGAGAGCAGCCTTACCCACACTTTCCTTAGCCCAGTAAAGTTGGTCACTAACTTGCACCTTCCCGAATGATGAGAGAAGAGGTTTGTGTTATTTTAAGCCACTACTCTGATAGCAGTTTGTTTTTTGCTAGCCACAAGAAATCAATGTATGTGTTTGTGACGCGATACAGCCTTTTATAATCTTCTTGGTGTTCGTTCTGTTTAATTGGTCTTTTTGGTTGGTGGGCTAGCTTTTATTCTTTTAATAATGTGACTTTTGGTTATTTCAATCTCATTTCTGCCATTTCCTTGGAGGATTTATTTTAAAATTGTATAGGTGTTTTTGCCTGCATGAAGGTGTGCCCTGCTTTCTGCTTGGTGCCTGCACGGGACAGAAAAGAGCTTCAGATTCTCTAGGACTGGAGTTGTGTATAGATCGTCGTGAGACACCACGTGAGTGCAGGAAATCAAACCTGGGTCCATTGGAAGAACAGCCAGTGCTCTTAACCTCATAGCCCTGTAACTGGCTCCGCTCAGCTGGCTCTCTTATTCCTGGTTTTATTTTATGTTTCTTTAACTTCTTTCATTTCTTCTTAAGGTCAGTAGAGAGTGGGAAATCACCCTTTAAATATATATTTTGCTGCTCTGTATAACTTTTGATAAGTGGGCTTCCTACTTTTTATAATTTAAAACCATCTGTCATTTCAGTTTTGACTTCCCCTCGGCTCCATCCTTGTTGGCAGAGAATTTTCCTAACTCTAGAGAGTTTGGCAGGGACTGTTGGCGAATTTTAAATGTAGTGTGCCATGGTCAGTGAGTTTGGCCACTGAACTTCTTCCTTTAGGAAGCTATTTTTACAAAGACTCAGCTTGAGGATGCTGCATTGGCTTGGGGCAGCAGATCGTACCCAGATCCATCCCATTATCTTGTTGTGCCTACCGTCCTCATTCTATAGCTTTTCTTTAAACTTGTCTGGGCCTCATCCAGAAAATGGGACCACATCTGGGCAGGATGAAAGAGTTGACATGCAAACAGTGCTTTTCAACAAGGTCTGAAAAAGACTAGCAAGAGCTCAGCGTGTGTCAGGTTTTATCAGTAGGACTTTTACCAGTGAGCCAGTAGCATTCCCATTTGACACTCTTTTCAAGAGTCAGGCTACTCTGGATCTGGGCTCATAGTCTTGATTCTGCATGCTGGAAGTTGATATCGCTGAGAATGCAATGAAATCAGACAGATCAAGAGTGGAGTCTGACCTCTACCCTTGATTTACTTTGGTACGCTGGACTGGTTATTTAGGATTTTCATCTATGCATGAGGACAATGCTTCTGATTCTCTAGAGTCAATAGATATACTGAGGTAAGAAAGGAACTCCAGGGTAAGGAGATGGCTCAGCAGGAAATAGCACTTGCTACACAAACAGGACCAAAGTTCATATCATCATGCAGAAATTCCAGCATGTTTATGCCCCCAGCTGTAACCCTAGAGCTGTAGTGAGAGGAGGCAGCCTAGGTCAAAGTTTGGTGATAGACCCTGTCTCATGGGAATAGAGCTGAGAGTGATAAAGTAGGGCACTAAACATCTTCCTCTGGCCTCAGAGCAGTTGTGCTCACTCTTGTGCACTTGGGTATCTCCTCTGTCTCTGTCTCTCCCTGTCTCTGTCTCCCTCTGTCTCTGCCTCTGTCTCTGTGTCTCTGTCTCTCTGTTGCTCTGTTTCTGTCTCTGTCTCTCTGTCTCTCTGTCTCTCCCTCTGTCTGTCTATATGTCTCTCTCTCTCTTTCACACACACACACACACACACACACACACACACACAGAGAGAGAGAGAGAGAGAGAGAGAGAGAGAGAGAGAGAGAGAGAGAGAGAAGGCCACTCATCATAACTTTTGTCCT
This sequence comes from Apodemus sylvaticus, assembly GCF_947179515.1. Lineage (NCBI taxonomy): Eukaryota > Metazoa > Chordata > Mammalia > Rodentia > Muridae > Apodemus > Apodemus sylvaticus. Next base: position 24,027,886 of record NC_067489.1, read on the forward strand.
CCAAATTTCCTTGGCTTGCCCTCCTATTCTGCCAATCTCCTTCCAACCACAGACTCCCTTAGACAAAAGAACAAGTGGACCTTGTTCTGCTCTGGGCCTGGGGAGCACAAAGTAGTACACAGGAGACCTCTGCAGAGATCAGCTATACTCTGAAGCACTAAGGACAGTGTTGTTTGTGTGTACAGCCATGACATAGCTTTGTATCAACCCACAGAAGCAGAAAACATTTTAGACCCAGATTTTTAAAAGCACTGCAAGCTTGGTGTGAAAATGGAGGATAGGGGTGAAGGGAAGACAAGATGGTGGCGTCTGTCTCCTCCACTTTACTACAGGATGGGCTTAAGCTGGGAATGCTATGCTTGCAAAGGAAATTAGAAGGAAATACATCTGGAGACAAAGACTTTGAGCAGAAATGTAGACAAATCAAATGTGCCAAATTCTCCTGAACTCAGTCTTGCATCTCTGAGTTCTCTCACCAACTAGATGACATCTTCCTTATTAAAGGAAGATCAATACAAGTGGAGTTGGAGCTTGTAGCTATTCAAAGAGTGGCGTTGAATACAAAGTAACAGAATGTTGGGCTTGGAGGTGCTGGTGTGGACAGTGTTGTTGTAGGGCTGTGTAGCCATGGCATTGACGTCACTTTGTATCAGCCCATAGGAAAGTGGAGATGATCTCGTCTTGCTGGAGTCCAGGGATCCAGGTTAGATGACCAAAAGCTAGAGAATACAACATGTTGAAGCCAGCAGCAGTACAGGAAGGCAGATTTATGACTCAGTAATATGGAGATGAGTATCGCAGTTCTCAGGACACAAGGAGCAGTGTGGGCTATAGCAAGAGGAAGTTACTGAGCCCATTCTTCCCCTATATATCTACAAGGGATATGCTGTCCATTTACCTCTAAGAGAATTCCACATTCACGTGCCCTGTCCCAATATTGATTTCTGATGTCACTAGATTTTATCCACTCCATGTCAAAAAATTCTGGTTACTTTGGGAGGATTTGGCAGCATGAAGGTCACAATGCAGTAGCTGGGTCTTCTGAATGGATGAGAACACGTTAAAGTGGCTGGCGGTCTCCTCTCACATGCAGTTTCCATATTGCACATAGCTCTGGCTGGCTCCCGAGAGCTCCAGGGGTATAGAGGGCTTTTCCTACTTCCCTTCCATAGACAGCAGGTGGTGGGGACACTTAGGCACATTTGCAGTGGCTGGAAGGATGGCAACAAGGGTCACTCTCCGAGACAGACTGGGCCGCTGTGCCCAGCCTGAGTTCTAGAATGTGACACACCTGGAGACTGATAGTTCCTCCTGGCCATTCCCAACTCTCTCCTCTCCCAGAGTGTCTGGAAGGAGGAATGACCCAGCTAAGAACAGGGCAACAACCTCAGAAAATACATCACAGGCGAGTGTTTGAAAGGAATGGGGAGAGGTAACATTTTCCATTATGGGCAGTGTGTCAGCACTACTATTCCCCTTTCCTTAACCACAGGCTACCCCCACACCACCTGCAGCTTCTCTTCTTCCTTTCTAATAGCTTCCATGGAGGAGCCTGCTGGAGAGGTTTTGTCTTGCTGACACTGCTTATTTCCACTCTCATTGGCAGGGAGAAGGCTACTTTGTGTCTGAGTTCATCCAAGTCACAAGGCAGGCTTTTGGGTGAGCAAAAATAGCAAAAAGCTTGTTACCACCTTTGCCAGCTGCAACCGCCTCATACAACCCCTGCCCACTTCTCTGACCATTCCTGCTTCTGGTCCCTGAACTACCCAGGAGGGGTTCCAGACGAGGGTACTTCGTACTTAAAGTAGTCACTGAAACTGTGTGCCTGTCTGTTTTCCTTACTGGGGAAGGGAGGGAAATACTAGGTATGTAACATTCTGTCTGGTGGAAATTGCTTTTGTAGGTCACAGGCACACGGGTAGGGCCAACGATATGGGAGAACCACTTCTGTGTTAAAACTCCCAGAAATTTATGTTTCATTCTCCAATATAGCAGTGTATACAGGACATGTTTCTAGAGGCTGGGGGTATGCCAATATGGCAGCTAAATATGGAGGAATGTCCTAGCTAGTACAGAACACATATTCACGGTCTGAGAAGCAAAGATAAAGCTGGTAATACAGGGAAAATTACACAATCTTGCTGAGTCACTGTGTCCTAATTTATCATATAGGACTCACAATGATAGCTGCCTGATTTGAGAGGTTGTGCCCTTAGCGAAGGGCTACACAGATGTTGGCACTATCGTTCATACTTCCACAGCAGGTACATGGAGCAGGATTCAGAATCTGGTCCTCTGAATCCTCTCTGACCTGGATCTTGGACTCAGAACCTCTTCACAATGGATTGAGGTCTCCATCATCTTTTCTCCCATTCCTGTTATCTGTAAGGATGCTGATTCGGTACACTGCGCGAGTTTCAATTGTCTATTACCCCAACCGTCTTTAGAGTGCACTCCATCTCTTATTCAATTACTGATCCCGGTGCCTGGTCGACTGATACTCTTTCATAAGTACTTAAGAAGTGTTAAATTTAGAAGACCGAATTGTGACTGAGTAGAAAGGGATCAGGGAGGTGCTCTGAAGACAATGTTTCTACTGGTTACATACTGACCTCGCCATACCCTGCAAGTGCAAAATGTGCACATGACTCCCCAGGGGACATTGTCCTCTTCCTCTGCGCGTCTCCTTTGAACAAACAAGACAGTGGAAAGACGAGCTGCCTGCCGTCTCAGTTTGATTCTGCTCCCCCCCCCCCCACTGAGCCTGTGCTGAGGCATTCTGTTTCGATGCACAGAGCCTGAGGACTTGGACAGGAACCGTCTGAGCAGGAGGGGCAGTCTGTCACAAAGTGGCCCACCAGATGGCCTAGCCATACTAATGCCCAAGGCAACCAAGAGCTGGATTGGCTCCTGGAGTCAAGGGTGACAGAATCGCAGTGTCCTGGGTAAGGCAGCCAAGCTCTTCAGGGTAGATGAGAGGAATATAAGGGTGATATATAGTCTTACTTTCTCAGGTAGTCGCCAACCATGTACACACTGCTTTCAAAACCCCGCAAGGTTCTCTAAATGATGGTCTCACAATGAAATTAAACCAAATTACCTTTAATTCCAGCTTTGCCATTGGCTAGCTATGGCCATATGATTTTGCTCTTCTAGACATGCTCAGTTTTGACATTTATAAAGCAAAACTAGTAATAGTTATCGGGATGTTTGTGTAAGTTATTATCATTTAATATTACTATTTAAATCCAAACAGAAAATCCAGGTATGGTAATTCACTCAAGCAGTCCCAGTTGTTTGGGAGATTCAGATAGGAAGATCTCAAGGTCTTGGCTTTCCTGGGTTATGAGGCAAATTCAGACTCAGGAAAACCAACAGCTTCAGAGAACCTACGTCATAGTGGATCACAGTAAGGCACACTGAAGCACCGAGGATTTTATAAGGGGCCAGATCACATTCTAACACATCTATACTCATTTCCCCTCCACAAAAACCCATAAGTAGGTCATTTAAATGATAATAAGCACAAATAATATGTATAGAATGAATACAAATGATCTACAAACATTACATAAAAGACAAAAAAATTTAAAGCCCCAGGGTGCTAATTGCCTATTTCAGCCCCTTCAGCTTATAAGTCCTGAGTCTGAATTCCTCTACCGCTCTTTCTCAGAAGCTTCCTTTTGGGCCATAGCAACTGGTCACGTGAGTTCCCTGAGAGTGTCTAACTCTGCCTTGTCCAATCAGCTGATGTGAGGTATACAGCCCCACCCTTCTGTTCCCTGGTTAAAATAGAAAACATTTCCATATGATGCTGTGGTCCAGGCTCAGTGAAGGAATCCTTCAGTGAAGAAGAGGCCGACTATCAGTTTTGAGAAGCTGGTAAATTTGGGGGCAATGGAGAATGCAGGGAAGCACACAGATGACCCCAAGCCCAAGCAGAGGACGGAGAGGAAAGCCCATCATTCTGAGCAGCATGGGCGCATTGTCTCACATAGTCTTTGGCCCTGAGCTTTAAGCTGGAGTTAAGTAGAGGCTAGTTCAGGCATGATGGGCTGCTATGGACATTTCTCTTGGGTAAAAGTTTGGACCAGTGTTTCAGACGAGGAGTGTTGCTTCCTTGGGTGAGAGACCAGGGAATTCTCCAAAAGAGTGTAATGAAGTGAAGACCAACAACAGCGTCCTCTTCTCTTCCTGGTTGCAAATATTATGGGACGACTTGTCTGACTCTAGTAAACTCTGATCTGTTTTTATTTTCTCATGCTTCTCTATCAGCTAAAGCCCACAGCTTTTGAGCAGGAGAAAGTAGGTCTGTTCTCTCCTAAGAACTAAGCACTGAGTGCTAGACTCAGTCATAGCGGCAGGGAGAAGTCTGTTGGAAGTGAAGACCAAGGGTCATGAAGCATCAAGCACAAGCCATGGCAGGTGGGATATACAAGATTTCCATCTCTGGCCACTTTCATGTCACTGGCTTCCAGGGCACAGGATATTCAGTACTCAGAGCCTGATGTCTTTAAGTTTCAAGTCAAGGCCTTGCCTCTGGGCTCTGCTGTGTCATGGAAGACATGTCACCAGACATCTAGAGAGTCAGGCCTGGCCCCTGCAGGGACCACCCAGTCCTGAAATGCTTCCCCTCTGCCAGACAGAGCCAAATCTGACCCGAGAGCTGAGTATAGCTGTGGCTGTTGCTTAAAAGCTTTCCCACATGCAATAACCTCTCATTATATTTTAATGTTGTTGTAACTTTATGGCTTAATCAGTATTTGCAATTTGTTAGTAGCCTGGGCGGCCATAAAATTGTTTTTCAGGTACTGAAACATCCCATCAAGGTTTGTAAAGCAGTGGTCCTTAGTTTATCACATCCATAAAACGCCCTGGCAATTTGACAGATATAATAACTTTTTTTATCAAGTGTCTAATTTGGGAGGAAATTAAGCCATATGTTACATGCGGCTCATGCTGGGCTTGGGAGCTCTTCAGCTGCCCAGTCTCCCGGGGATGCCCCTTTCCTCGCCCATCTGTCCTCTTGAGCCAAGGGCCAGTCCTTTCTGTCCCGTGTACAAGACCACGGTCCCCTCCACAGGCTGTCAGTGTCCTGTGTGGGTGTTGCTGAGGGCATGGGATTGTACATCTATCCTGAGACCCTCACAGTAGCTGAGAAATCAGACCCCAATGGAACTGTCAACCTGTTATTTCTGCCTGTGACTCTTCCTGCAAGTGGGTGCCACTTAGGGACCCCATGTAGGGAAAGAGTAAAGATAACTCTCTGCCCTTTCACTTAACTCCATCTCCACCCTGCTCATTCATTTAACATCTCCTGCTATCCTCCACGTTTTTTCCAAGTCACAGGAAGAGAATAATTCTATCAAGAAGAATCTCTTCTTGGTGATATGAGTAACCCCCCCAACCCTCCCCACACACAATTTTCAAGCATTTGTTTCTCTTCTCTTGGGGGAAAATGTTGAACGGAAGAACAATTGCAGTTGAGGGTTATTGTCTTGGTTATGGTTTTGTGGCTATGAAGAGACACCATGATCAAGGCATCTCATATACATAAAATATTTCATTGGGGCTGACTTACAGTTTCAGATACAGTCCATTATTATCATGGCAAGAAGCATGGCAGCACCCAGGCTGACAGGGTGCTGGAGGAGCCAAGAATTCTACTTTGATCCAAAGGCAGCCAAGCAGAGACTATTCTGCAAACAGCCAGTAGGAGGGTCTCTTTCACACCAGGAAGACCTTGAGCCTAGTACCTCAAAAGCCCATCCCCACAGTGCCGCACTTCCTCCAATAAGGCCACACCTCCTAATAGTGCCACTTCCCATGGGCCAAGCATATTCAAACCACCACGACTGTCCTGTGTTTCCATACTTCCATACTCCATCCAGCCTCAAGACTGAGCACAAATGCCCATAACTAACTTCTTATATAGTCTAGAATTGGGTTAAGCTAATTCATCCAGCCTCAAGACTATGCACCACTGTGAATGCAGCTGATGGAAAGTTGGTCTCATCTGGCTTCTCAACACCTAACTTCCTCTCACTGGGACACTAGCCTTGGATAATCATGTCAGAAAAATGGGACCTGGACCTATAACATCATTGCTACTTTGTGTTCAGCATTTACTAGACAATCAACTACAATGTGGCATTCAGCACCTCAAGTGTTCGGAGACAACAAGGGTAGGGTCTTTGTCTCTCTGAAGAAACTGACCAGAAGAGCAAACTTTAGAACCCTGACTGCACCATGAGAGAACAGAAGAGGACCACAGCTTAGACTGAGCTGGGGCAAGTTAACAGTGACAATCCTTGGGGGGGGCAGTGGGTGGGAGGGCAAACCTCTTTATATAGTAGGACCTATCAGTCTATATATGGAAAACTCAGAGTAGGAGAAAATAGAACAAATGTGATAACGTTTCAGTAAGCATGAGTATGGTTCAAAGCTATATGTGACCTTGGCCAAGAGATACCTAGAAAGATAAACAAAGGTCAACTCCATGGTTATCTGATCACTGGTTAAAAAGACTGGGATGGAAATTGTAGGTGGCTGTCCAGAGAATAAGAGTTCTATGTGGGTGCTCCCCCATCCACCTACCCACTCCTGCCTCACCCTGGCTCTATCATTCCTCTACACTGGGGCATAGAGCCTTCACAGAACCAAAGGCCTACCCTCCCACTGATGCCAGATAAGGCCCCTTCAGGTCCTTCAGTCCTTCCCCTAACTCCATTGGGGTCCCTGTGCTCAGTTCGATTGGTCAGGCTCTGGCAGAACCTCTCCAGAGACAGCTGTATCAGGCTCTTGTCAGCAAGCACTTCTTGGCCTCCATAATAGTGTCTGGGTTTGGTGTCTGCATATGGGATGGATCCCCAGGTGGGGCAGTCTCTGGATGGCCTTTCCTTCAGTCTCTGCTCCACTCTTTGTCCCTGTATTTCCTTTAGACAAAAGCAATTCTGGGTTAAAATTTTGGAGATGGGTGGGTGGCCCCATTCCTCAACTGGGGTGGGGGGGTCGGTGATTGTCACGCCTAACCTCTGGACATGGTCTCAACAGGTTCTCCCTCCATTTGTGTGGTATTTCAGCTGATGTCATCCCCGTGGGGTCCTGGGAGGCTCTTGCTTTCCTGGATCTGGGACTTTCTGGTTGCTACTCCCAGTTCCCTGTCCCCTATTGCTACACACTTCTGTTCAATTTCCTGACCCTCTGTACTTACTTACCCTCATAGAAGCAGGGTAAGGGGGGGATGGGATAGGGGGGTTGCAGAGGGGAAACCAGGAAAGTGGATAACATTTGAAATGTAAATAAATAAATGAACAAACAAACAAGTAAAGAGAATGAGAGTTATGTGGTCTCAGTGACTTCAAAGTGGTAGACCACCATAGACACTGAGGGAACCAAGCTGTAGAGGATACTTGGAACATTTCTGCTGTTTAGAAGTCGATCCTTTCCCCGTCCATCTTCCTCTTAGCACCCCGAGATCCCTCTGGAGTAAAACTGCAATTGTTAGTTTTAGAAGCAGAAGGTTGATGGTCTTCTCTGTTGCTTCTGTGCTCAGATTCTTGATCTCACCACCTTGGAATGCTAGAAGCAGGCTCAAGCAAGCAAGAGATAGTTTGGTACTTCCTCATAAGGACTGACTTTGAGAGGACCACTGCCTGACACAGTATTTCCCAAGAAAGGCCACCACTGTATTTCCAGTTGGCACACACTTTCCAGACCGTTGCCACTTGTCATCCTAATACAAGAACAAGAGAAACTATGCGTGGATACAAAGCCTTTCTCCCTGGGACTCCCAGCGTTCTGTCACTACTGGTACTTATTTATCCTCAGAGCACCTCTGTGTGGCATTTACAGAATAGGGGTGACCTGAGTCTCATAAATAATGCCAAGATCAACCTGAAACCAGACTTCCCTGTAACCCCAAAGCCCTGGATCAGATGGAACAGAAGTCACCCAGCAAAGGATAGATAGGTCAAGGATCCATGCTGTGGTGCATGACTCATATTCTCCCTGAATGTCCCCTCAGCTTGCTTGGACCTGTCGCTGCTGTGGTGAGTCTGTGGTTATGGGGAATTAAGAAGTAAATCTACAAGACTGAGGTTAGGACATCATAACAGCTCCTTGGCTAGTCAGCCTTTTCCTTTTATGCCAACAGGCACCAAATGGCCATTTGGGAAAACCCTGAGCCACAGTCCACACATGTAATAGATAACCGGCCCGGCCAACTCAGCTTTGAAACGTAGTCCCACAATGAGCAATTGCAAATCGATAGAAAGAAAATCGCCTTTGCCAGCCTCACACAGATCCCTGGGAGAGGCAGGGCAGCATCTGTCATGAAAAGCCTTCTCCTGGCCAGAAGGGGCTGGCTCAGAAGCTGCAAGTGAAAACAGAAGTTGAATAAGAGCTGTGTACTGTATTTGTTTAAATTTCATCCAGCGAATGCCTGTGACGCAGGAGACAGGTTTATGGAGAGAGAAATAAAATGCTGACAAATGGCTCTGTAATCAACTGGAACATGCAATAAATCATTAGAATGCCAATAACACTTCCAGGACAAGCTTACAAAGGTCATTACTGTGTCACAATACATCTTCCAGCACCAAACAAAGCAAACAGAACATGTTGGGAATGGGATTATGGGGGAAGCATCTGTCGGTCCTAATTAAGAATTAACTACAGATCGTATCTGGGGAGATGTGTAATTTATTTTTCCTCTTCTTCCTCCCAACACACTCACAAAAAAAAAAATGAAAAAAAGAAAAGGAAAAAGAAATCGATAAAAAATTTTAACTCATTCTAGAGCAGAGAAAATGTCAAAAAGAAAAAAAAAATACACAGTGAGAAGAGGCGGGTGTGATCTGAGATCTAGGAGAGTCAAGCACGCGGATAGCAGAGAGACCAGAGCAGACAGAGAAGACTGGAGAGTCACCCTGGGCTCCCGGAAGCGCAGGCTTTACCCATGCCCAACCCACGCCCTTCAGTTTTACACCGTGAAGAATGGCAGGTTATTTAATACTTCCGCAACTAAGTTTCATTAGTTGGAAAGAGGCAGCAGGAAGGTTAGAAGTTAAAACAAGGTGGCGTCAAATCCTTTTTACCTGAATGTTCTGGTGGCTTAAAGAAGTGTTTTCTCACATAGCAGAAGTCAACCCGTCAGAGGTGCAGGGTCTGTTTTCAAAATGTCTGCCTTAGAATTATTTAGCTTTGGCTTTTTTTCCCCCCTCCTTTTTCTCCCAGCCTCTTCGACAACATGATTACAGGTAGCTCCTGCAGTTCTAGGTATCCTGTCCATGTATCAGGAAAGAACAGAACAGAAGGAAGTCTTTGAATTTCATAGTCCCTGCATTAGGAAACTCGCTTTTCCCAAAGCTCCCAACAACCTTAAGCATTGTCTTTCATGTGCCATCCCCCAATAAAATGTCCGAGAGAAGAGGATAAATCATCATCTGATTTATATTTGGGATTCTGTTCATGAGGAAATTATGTTATCAAGTAATGGGGCTTACCATACAAGGAGTGTGAGCTGGGGGGGGGGGGGGGCGGGGGGACAAACATGAACTTCCTGGTGGTTCCCCGGGAAGGTTCTTCTTTGTCTGCCTAGGAGGAAGGCACTGGCCAATGACTCTTGGGAAGGAAGGGAGGCGCCTGCGCAGTAAGGCCTGCTTTACTACCAGCACCAAGTGCGAGCTACCTCCAGAGTCCATTGTCCTCACATCTTGCTTTACTCTTTTATAAAGACAGCGAAGTCCCTGGTCTTTGTTCAGTCTTAAGTAACCATGGGTACTCAGGGAAAAGTCAGCAGGCCATCTAAGAAGCGACACAGGACAGATGCAGAAACACCCATCCCTTTCCCAGAGGCTGCTGTCCATGATGACTTCAGAGAAGGCCCTTGGCTGTCTTTTATTGTTTATCCGCAATTCGCCATTCCTCCACGCAGCTTATATGCTCCTCTGGCAGTGCACGTGTGTATACGTTTACATGAGCATGCATGTGTGTGCGTGTGTTTATTTCTAATTACTCGCCCACCCCCACCCCCGTGAGCCAGGCGGGCTTGTCTTACTGCGCAGGCGCCTTTCCCCCAGGCTTGTTCGGGGAGGTTCCCACAGGCTGCCTGCTTTTTATGTCCTGATGGTTGCTTTTAGCCTCCTCGCTGGCATCGCTCTTCCTGCCTGCTCTCTCACTCCTCCTGCCTTCCCTTCTCAGGTCTGTTTTCTGCTGGAGTTGCATTTCTCCCTTTTATTTTATTTTATTTTTTTCTGCTGACAGAGACAAGAGCTCGTCCTAGCTCCCCACTTCAGGATTTGTTGCAAACTTCAAGGTACAGGTTTACGGCTGCCCGTGTCCCGGTTATAGCACAGCTCTTATGGGTCCTAATAAACCCAGCTGCTCTGGGGGCCTCTTAAATTCCGGCGGAAAGACGGAGAAAAAGCACTGCTCAGTCCCGAGCCATCCGGGACACCTCATCCTTCAAGGATGGCGATAATGTTTCTTTCTCGGGGAAACCGAACGCCCATAACTCTTGGATGCTGCCCAGTAACAAAAGGTGAAAGGCAAGGCCTCCTCTTCTTCCAGGTGTCTAGCTCATGGTAGGTCGGAAATGTAGCTAAGGCATGGAAGATGTACGCATCATGGAGTAACACATGGTAGGATTTCTTCTAGCCCCAAAGCTTCCAGCGCTAAACGTGTGGTTGGGTTATGACAGATTAGGATGAGTAGAAATCCCATGGCCGGGCAGTGGTGGCGCATGTCTTTAAACCCAGCACTTGGGAGGCAGAGGCAGATGAATTTCTGAGTTCGAGGCCAGTCTGGTCTACAGAGTGAGTTCCAGGACAGCCAGGGCTACGCAGAGAAACCCTGCCTCAAAAAAAAAAAAAAAAAAAAACCAAACCAAACCAAAATCCCACAAGGAGACTGTTGTCCCTAACCTTTGAAGGTGGCCTGTGAACGCCTTCAACACAGCATCCACATTCTTCAAAGCTGCGCACAAAACACTTCCTCTTACTTTTGTGAGGAGATCCACATAACAAGTCAGGTGGTTATTGTTTTCCACACGAGATGGTTAGTTTTTTTCTTGTCAAACTGGCACGAGCTAGAGTCACCTCGGCTGAGGAGCCGCTTCAAACAGATTGGCCCGTGGGAACGTTGTGAGGTATTCTTGCTGATTACTAACTGGACAGTTACACCCTGGTGAGCCTGGGCTACAGACTAAACATTGCCAAGCAAGCCAGAGGCAACCACTGCACTAAGGAGCACTCCTCCACGTTTCCCTGCCCGGTACCCCTCTGTGCTGAACTGTGCCCCGGAAGTGTAAGAGCTAAAATAAACCATTTCTGTCAGTTTCACCACAGCAACATAAGCCAGGCAGAACTCCGAGGGAGTGGTTTCATTGTTAATTGTGTTTAATTGTTCATGGTCACAGAGCTGCTTCAGAGGCAGCAGAGACCAAATCCCAGTTGTGAAATACCCCATGCTCAGCTCCAGTTCAAACTGGCAGTGTTTAGAGGTCGAGGGTACTGTTCATACCTATCTCTAGAACGTACTAACCGCAGACTGCTTTAGAAAAACATGAAAACAGACCTAGAAGTCCCTACCTCTAGAGCTAGCCATGTGCTCTTCAGAAAGCCACTTAACCTCTTGGGGGCTTCAGCTTTATAAAATAAACATCAGTCTTCCCAAGATGCCTTGGGCCATACTCGGAAAGCAGCTTATTCTGAACGCCTCCTTATGACTTACATACTGAAGTGCATGCTAAAGACTAAAGGCTTGAGAGCCTGTATCTAGACCAGTGGTTCTCAACCTTCCTACTGCTGGGACCCTTTAACATAGTCCCTCATGTTGTGGTGACCTCCCCAATGATAAAATTATTTACATTGCAACTTTATAGTTATAATTCTGCTACTGTTATGAATCATAATGTAAATATCTGCTATGCAGGATATCTGATATGCAACCCTGTGAAAAGGTCCTTGGACTCCAAGGTTGAGAACTATAGGTCTAGAGGTTGTCTGAGATCCTACTATGGTTTGGATAGGTGTGTCTCTATGGAAATTTCACATGCTGGGTTGGTCCCTGTGCAGTAGCATGGAGAGATGGTGGGATTTTTAACTGGGAGTCCTAGTGAGAGGTAATTAGTGATTTTTAACATTCATTAACACAAATGAATTAATGTCTCTCTGGCTAGGTGGATTAAGTTTTGAAGTGTGAGATCTGGGTTGGTGACTACTGGAGTAGTGTACAGAAAATCATTTTCTGCCCTGACACTCACATACATACATCCCTACTATGTGATGCCATCCACCTGAAGGACCTCACTGGAAACCAGGCAATACTAGAGCCAGATCCTTGGACTTTCAAATCTGTAACCTAAACAAGCCTCTTTTGTTTACAAGTCAACCGACCTTATTAGCTCAGTAGAAAACAGAATAACTCAGGTGTTGATGTTCTATCCATGACCCTCTGAGCTTCAACTGAACATCTGACTTGTACACAGCGCATAATTGGCTCTCATAAATGATGACAATGGCGTATGGCTTAAAATTTCCCACCAGATAACACTCAGAAAACAGTTACTGTCTGTGCCTCATGAGAGATTTTTGAGGGCAGTGTTGAGGGCTGGTTGGTGATATTGATCATCCAGGAGTAACCCTTCATTCTTGTTCTTCTTGAGGACTTGGAGATTCAGGCCACAACATTGGTATCATAAGACTTGTCTCCTGTGATATGAAACTCTTTGTTCCCCTGTCTTCAACATGGAGGGAGAGAATCCAAGTCCCTTCGCCTGCACTGCTCTTTTTTTTTTTTTTTTTTTAAATGTATAAAGCTTGGCCGTCTAGAGTAGTATTTCAGGTCACCTTAAGCTCTTTCCTTCATCCCAGATTTTGCATTAAATGAAAACTATTAGTATTCGGAAATGCTTTACCACGAGGGCAGCTGTGTGACCGTGACCTCGGTGTTTGTGTAAACGTGTTTTTATTACCACCATGCCAGGGGTGCACAGGAGAGCCAGAGGAAGGGAGAACCACTGCTTATTAACATGGTTCTTGTAAATCTTCAGTCCTCAGTGCCTCAGCTCTCTGGGGTGGGATCTGCCCGTTGGTCTGTATCGTCCTCTGCACAGTACTCATACCTAGCCAGAAGTCCATGGGGGGGGGGGGGGACACTGACCCAAGAAGATGCCGTGCGGCCTTCGCTGCCCTGTACTTCATTTCTCCAGCTAACATGGATTAGTTCCTTCCTGCCCTTGGCTTACCTTCTCCCTCAGCAAAATACAGTTCACATCTAGCCCTCTTGTCTATTTTTATACTTTCATCAAGGCCAGCCTGAGCTACACTGTAAGACCATGTCTAAAGCATCTCAGATTAGTGGTCGAATCCTTGCCTACCCTGCACCTCGCTCTTCCTTCCATCCTAGGCGTGCTGGTAATGAAAGCACGTTTATATAAGTCTAGAAGGCATGACCTCATGGCTAGCCCCATGGAAAAGACCTTGCAAATACTCCCAGTTTCCATGTCTTAAAAAAAAAAATCCAGGTTCAGTCCCAGCATAACAGAAGAATGACATTTTATCCCACAAAACATTCTTTGGAATTCAAATGCCTGTTAATAAAGCTTTATTGGAACACAGCTGTTGACTGCAGCTGCTTTTACATTGCGAAGACAAAGCTGAGTATGTATGACAGACACCGTAAGACATCGAAAACCCAAGACAGGGCCGATCAGATATTTATAGAAGACGTACACTTTCCTTGGACTGCCTGCCTTAGCCTTCCCTCCCCAAACCTCCACCATCAGCTGTCAACACTGACACATTCCTCTTTAACAGTTCTATAATCTTCTGTCTCCTCTTATTGCTTGTCAATACCCCCAGGTTTCTCAGCAGGACCCCTGCAACCACGTCCAGCTTCCAGACTCCCTACTAGGACACCCATTTGTGTCTGTATTGTGTAAGACAGGCTGAGTATAGATCCTGGAGTATAAAACAGCTGGCTTAAAACCCAACTCCTCCTCCACTCTATGCTATCTCTGCAACCCACGTCAGTCATTTCAACATAGGCTTCTTGTTCTTTATCTGTAAAATGAACTTAAAATAACACCTACCTTATAAAGTTATAGTGAACGTGACTTGGAAAATGCAAAGCTAACATGCAGAGGACATGCCACACGGACTTCTTAAAGACAGACTCTTGTACATTGAACCTTGCAGGTTGTCTGGGACCAAGACATTCCTCAGACCTGGTATTCTCAGTGCCTGGTTTATTTATGTGTGACCTAAATGCTTGTTGAGTGAATGGATGAATACTTTAATGAGTTCATTCTTCCAGAAAACTAGAGTTTTCATGTTCAAGTCTCAACGATAGCCCCCATCCCCTGTACCCTTGAATTGGTGATTGCAGATGGAAGTACACAGATTGTAGGAATAGAGACTGGGCAGGGGTTTTCTTAAACACCCTGGCCAGACTCACATACGCACAATGTTGATGAAACCCTATTTATCCACTTATCAAACCCTGTCCAAACTCTCAGGGATCGTTATGCCCACAGTGATGGTGAAGCTACCTTCATTCTGCTTCTTGGCTGCCTTGGGTCTTCTCAGCCCATCCCAGGAAGCTGCTGAGCAGACCTGTAGGCACTTGTCCATTGAACAGATGACATGCACCATGGAGGATGCTCTTCTAGGTAAGCCGTGGAGACTCGAGTGGGCCAAGTCAGACCATTCACATGGAGACACTGTTCCAGTTCCAGTGAATTGTGACACTCTTCTCTTTGAAGGATGTTCCTCCTGACTCTGTTCATCCTCTGATTGTCTTTAAAGGTCAGCACAAATGCCAGTCCTTCCAGAACTCTCCTCCACCCCTTCCTTTCTCCTTACAGAGCTAGCTATCTCTTCTCACATAATTTTGGCTTCACATGGCAATCCCTACGGCTCCCCTGCTGGTCACACCCCTTCTGCAGGCACAGGAAGGGCTAGGTCACATCTGAATTTGAGGCCCATAGCCGCCATTAAGCCTGAGCCCTGAGGGACTCCCAGAGTATTCAGTGAATGAGTGACTGGATCTCTGTCCCTCTAAACCAGGGCCCTCTGAAAGAGAGCAAGTTCTTGCTCAGGTTACTAAGTTAGAACTTTCTCTGGGCACCAGGACACTTGTTCTATCTCCCTACAATCCTCTAAGTCAACTTTGAAAATTCCTATTCGGGAGAAGTGAAGTTTATAACGGCTAGCATGCTCAAGCTCCCCACACTAGTGACTAGCAGAAGCGAAAGCACCTGGATATCTCCTAGCAGCACCACGGTTTATCTCTATGGTCTCCATTCACTTCTTCTGTGAAGCCAGTGTCTTGCCAGTCGACAGACTAAAGATAATTACTCTACTTTGGGCTTCTGGCCCCAATAGGATCACTTCCATCAAGAGGCACAAACATAGCTATGAAGAGTCACAAGCTGGGTTTTTGTGTAACTGAAGTCTTAATCATCTTGCTTCTTCTTCATTTCCACCTGGCAATAGAAGCTGCTCAAGGTGCGTATTGTTTGCACATAAGGCTGTCATGATCGGCAAGAATGTTTGCAGCAGGGTCTCGGTACCCATTTTATAATCACCACCTATGTTTACATAGCACCTATCACCAGCACATCAGCAGGTCTTGACAAACTAGCTGCCAGAGAGCAAGAAGAAAAGAGAAAGGGTGTTAATTATCACTATGGTACACCCAGACAATGCCTTAAAGTGGCACGTAATCGCTTCGGCTGTCTTTGTGCGCATGCGCCTTTCAGAATACCCCCTCCTCAGGTCCACATGATCTAACTATCACATCATATAGCATAGCTAGCTATCATCATATGACATGACACAAGACTTGGAAGCTCTCACCCACAGGGTAGGAATACCACACAGTCAGAATGGCTGCAGAAACTGGGAAAAGCTATTTGTTACATGATAAGGATTTTAGGTCCCCACATGTTTAATGGGAGCTAAGAGCACGATGTGATAGACAAAAGCAATGCTGAATCAAATTTTGGTTTTCTTGATAGATGCAGGTGCAGTCCCAGGAAATAGAAACCCTGCTGAATTTAGTGATGAGGAAGGATCATACTTGCTGAATCATGTATGACACCAAAGAACTACGTGGAAACTGCAGAGGTGTCTGGACCAGGGAGACCAGAATTGTGACTGGTCTGGTAACTGGTTTAGAGACATAGGGAAGGGATTAAGTGTGTTAAATCTGGAAATCTCCTAATGAGAAATGAGATCTGCCTCTTACTGCTTGTATTCCCTGACGCTATGTGTCTGGGCTAATAGTGGCAGTAATGCCAAACCTAGGATGACACCTCAGAGAGCAGCACGACATCCTGCTAGTCTATAGAGCATCCATTGGCAGGTTGGCCTGCAACTGAGACCCTATGGAGTTAATCTATCTTAACATCTACCTAGAAGTAGATGCTACTGGTGGGGAGGTGAGGCTGGGGGCGGGAGGTGCCTGCTTCTAGTGATATTGTCTGTTGCCTGTCCTCAAAAGCTCAGAGAGGGAATGACATTCTTCTTCAGATCTGAGAGACAGACAGACAAGAAGAAGATTCATAAGATATAAAACATATGTGATATAGTATATGTTATATTGTAATATCAGCAGCTTCAAATGCCATAATAAGTTTTCTCGAATGTCTGTGCTGGAATTTCCTTCAGTCTTTATTCAACCCTTCTCAATCTCTCTCCTCTCCCCGCCCTGCTTCTTACGTGTCTCTTTTCCACAATCTCCTCTCAGGAACCAAACGACTTCGGTCCTCCTGTTGCCTCTGCAGAGAAGCTGTCTAGCTTGACGCTTCAGCATCCAATGATGGTCATGTCTTAAGTCATTCACCCCCAGCCTCCTTGCCTAGATTGTCCTTAAAGTCGGTTATTTTCTTTCATAAAAGTAATTCTGCTGCCAGATGTTAAGAGACCAGGATTTCATCCTCTGGGAGCCTGAGGTGGGGACTTTAAATGGAGAAGTGAACTTGGAGAGTCACAGTACATTTGTCCAAGTCCTTATAAATTGTCCCAGTAAAGCACTCACTAAGATCTTTTGACAGCCAATGTTTCCAGAGTTCATTGGGCTACAGATAAATAAAAACATCTTTTGTGCTCTTTGAAATGTACCTCGGTACGTGCACATGGAAAACACAATCCAGGAAACAATCCAGGGCCTATGCAGCCAGACCCTTTGAGCTGAAATCTCATTGCAGCAAGAATGTTTGTCCTTTGCCCATCTCGCTGGGTGACCTTGAGCCCACTCCATCTGATCCAGGGCCTCAGAGTTATAGGCTTGTCTGGCTTCGTGCTGATCCTGACATTGTTTATTGTGTGAGTCTGGTCACCTCTGTCCTGTAAGTGCCTCACAGAGGTGCTCTGAGAATAAATAAGTCCATTAGCTGCAGAGTGCTGAGAGTCCCTTTGAGAAAGGCTTTACATAAATGCAGTTATTCTTGCGCTTATATTAAATTGACTATCAGCCTCTAAGCTGGACCAGTTCACCACACAATTTTACTAAGTAGTAGGAAAGAAACAGGTGATGTAGTCTCAGGCCAAGTGGTGCTTTCAGTCTGGGCTGAGATAATTAGTCTGAATTCCTTGTACTGGTATGCACACACTCATGCACACATACACATGCATATGCATGTACACAGTAACACACGATGGGCACTCTGGAGATCCAGAATTTAGGTTAAGCAATAGGTGCACCTCTGCTCGATGCTGCCATCTCTACAGACTTTCACATTCATGGAGCCCTCTTTATAACGCATCCATATGCATTGTGTCTCACAGGGTAAAAATAGAGGCCGGTGAGCCAACACACAAAGGAACGAGCGTGTCGGTCAGTTTATGATAGCTATGGAAAATATATAAAATAAACAACATAAAATGCCTAAAACAAAGCAAGAAAAGATTTATCGTGAACAGTGATTTCAGGCCATGGTTCCCTTGCTTTGGTTCCTTTAGTGAGGAAGACTATCATAGTGGGAAGGCCTGGTGTGCACAGCTATTCACTTCATGGTGAATAGAAAATAGACAGGGAAGAAGATACTGGGCCTCCATTATACCCTTCAAAGGCATTCACCCAATAATCTGCTTTCCCAGTAGACCTCACCCCTTAAACTTCCTATTGCCTCCTACAAGCTGAAAATGGGACTTAGCATGCTGGCCTTTGGAAATTCTTAATCTCCAAATGCAAGGTGTCCTACTCAGGGTTTCTATTCCTGCACAAACATCAGTACCACCAAGAAAGTTGTGAAGGAAAGGGTTTATTCAGCTTACATGTCCACATTTCTGTTCATCACCAAAAGGAGTCAGGACTGGAACTCAAGCAGGTCAGGAAGCAGGAGCTGATGCAGAGGCCATGGGGGGATGCTACTTACTGGCTTGCTAAGCATGCATTCTTATAGGACCCAGAACTACCAGCCCAGGGATGGCCTCAACCACAATGAGCCCTCCAACCCTTGATCACTAATTAAGAAAATATCCCACAGCTGGATCTCATGGAGGCATTTCCTCAAGAGATGCTCTTTCCTCTGTGATAACTCCAGTTTGTGTCAAGTTGACACACAAAACCAGCCAGTACGCAAAGATCCACAGCTTGTTTTCAATCAACAGGTCCAGACAAGTCTTATTTGAAAGCATCCCTACCACATCCTATACTTCCGTGCCAAGATCTTTACAATCGAGGCTGGCCAATAGGAGATGTTGAGTTGACCATGCTTCAGATGTTTGAGTCAAGGTCAGAGTCCTCTAATCATAGTAATACCAAGGATAGGTGGACTTTGGAACTGGATGCATTGCAGTGTTAATCTCATCATTCAGAGTTTACTTTCTCATGCTCTACAAGCAGCATTGCCATCTAGAAGGCAATGAACAAAGAGAAGGTACTTCCTTTATGCACATGCACACTACCAGAAACAGCAGGCAACACACAAATATGTGCAAGTGATAAGAATATGGTTTGGATGAATGCTATAAGGAAAATTAAAGCAGGATGAGAAGGCATAAGTTTAGGGCTAAGGAGAGGAAAAAAGAAAGAGGTTGTGTAGAAGACTCACTAGAGAGAGATGTTAAAGAACATACTGTGAATGAGAACAAGTTTTGGGAATGTCAGGTAACAAGCTTTCCAGAAGAAGGCAAAGTGTCTGGAAGAATAGTGGTGGGAGATGGAACAGTCCTAAGAGGAGGCAGAGGCGAGGCCATAGAAAAGAATCACAAGGGTCCCATGACCATGTGACTAAGTCATACTGTTGAGTCTCACTGGTATCTGCTTTCTCTACTAGCTTAACTTTTTATTTGAGTGAAGTCTACCATCTGGAGCTAGGGGATCACTTTTCTCATGGGTCGATGGACACAAAACCCAAAGTAAGAAGTCTATTTCGGGGCACTATCATCTATAAAATGGCCAAGTAATCTTTCTCCCTCATCCGTCAGATATTAAACGTGTACCACACCAAGTGCTGTCTAAATTACATCAGTGCTCACCAAACCCAGCAGTGCTTGTCTTACCTTCGATCCATGGGATTCTCTTACTTTCATCATGCAGATCAATTCAGAAATCTGCTTCTCATCTGAGGCAGACATGAGTCCTGGGTAGCCTGATTCTAAGAGGGGAGACCCAAGTCTTAGCACCCAGAGAAGAAAGGAGGTGCCTTGGGACAAAAGAAATGAGTTTTCCAAAAAATAAAGTGATTTCAGAGTGCATGTGCAAATTCAACTAGTACCAGGGGCTGATTTGGAAGACTTCTCACCAGCGTCCTGTTTTGCTTCTGTCTAAATTGCATATAATAAGTACATCCAATGTTTCCAGCACTGAACTTGCATGGGATGAATCATACTTTTATTTTAGATTAACATTTGAAAAGTGTATGTACTTATTATATACAATCTGATATTATGATATATTACGTAATGACTAAATCTGAATAATTAGCATATGCAAATTCTAGCTAGCCCATATAAAAGACACACAATTCAGGTATTTTATTTAAGATTCATAACCGTGGATTGGACAGGTTTGGAGCTATTCTAACTTACCAGCCACATGTTCCTTGTTACATGGTGTTTCTCCTAGCCACACATTCATGGTTCAACTCTTCCCATGACTGCCTCCTCTGCTCTGTGTCTTCCTTCCTGTCTCCACCTTCGACCCCAACCCAGGTAACTGAAAACCCACATACCTCTAGACATTGCCCAATCGTAGACTTTATCCTTTTACTGACCAATTAACTTGGGGAACAAGGTTCACACAACAAAAGCTGGTGTACATGAGAATTTCTGGTGGTCAGGGGCAACTAGATCTTGGTGGAGGGTGGCACTATTTAGCATTTGAATACATATCAGCAGCAGACCAACCCCCTACAAGCACAGTCAGCCCCTTACACATTTATCAGATCATTGTGGAGGTCATTCCAAGTCCTTTTTTTTCTAGTTAAATATGAAACACATTCTTACATTACAGTTGGTTTTAGTCACCCTCCTGTACATGAATGTTGGAACTTTTCCTACCTGGCAACAAGAACTATTAAGACATGTCAAACAGGAATGCAGCACAGAATTGCCTCTGGTGCATTTTCATGATCTGCAACATGAAACCCTCCTCAGAAATGCTTTCTGAGCATAGGTCCCCCAGTCCACAGAGACTGGACTCTATCTTCTAGCTCATCTTCATGGCGCACAGCTGACACCAATTCTTGGATATTTTCTATGGAGAGCTGAGGGAGCAGGAAAGGCTGTCTTACCAGAGAGACCCCCACGTGTTTGCTCCCCGAATACGTTCCTGAAGAGCAAAACAAAACCAGAAAACTCTATTCCAGGGGAAGGAATCAGCTACCATGCTTTCCAAACAGCCAATACAATACCCAGAGCTGCGGCTCCTCCATGTTTGCCACAAGCACACGTGACTGTGGAACCTGTGCAGTATGTCTGGTCTAAATCGAGGTCGGTGATAATGGAAGAGGAAGCGCTGTTGCTTGAATGGTATACACTTAAAAATGTAAACTATCAAAGCAACCGAGTTAGCTCTGCAGCTAAGAGTTTTTAACTCTTCCCTAGGACCTGAGTTGGGATCCCAGCATCCACTTTGGTCAGTTCACAATTGCCTGTAACTCTAGGGACCCAATGCCCTCTCTGCATTCCATAGACATCCCGCACCTGTTTGTAATACATACACAAAGACATTGTCTGCTTGCTGGCCTTTGTGAAAGAAAAAAAATGCATCATACTGGTGAGTGCATGCAGAGGAGGAAGATGTTCACACAGCAGTTCCTAGGTGGATGAACTCAGGGGCAGAATTCTGGGGATGCCTAGGTAGCAGTGTACCCCCAAGGGTATCTTCTAAAGGCAAAGTCATCCAACTGAATTAAAAACTGTTACACCTTTGATCCTACTTTGGTTGGGGCATGGTTAATTCCTGAGATACTCCCAGGGCACCTGTTTCATTGTTCCTATTCTAATTATCTGAATCCTATCAGTAGCCACATTTTGTTTGACTCTCTAATTTACATGTACGTAAACTGTAGGTTTCTCAAACTCTTCTGTTCTTCTTTTCATAACCAATTATCCCATTAATCTAAGTAAAAGGATCTAGCAATAGATAGACCATGGTCTGAGGCTGGGATGCCTTAAATTTTCTTCCCAGCATTTTAGCTAAGTGGTCACTTTTAAATTCAATCTCATGCAAAGTCTCACGACACAAGCAAAATATAGACAAGTTCTTTAACAGATGTAACATTCATGGCCTCTGCTCTAGTAACCTACACAATCATCATGCCCATCCGAAATTTCACAAACATAGTATTCGGTGTTCACGTTCCTATCAGCATCCCGCCAGAGAGAGAGAGATCTCACTAGAGATCCCACCACAGATCCCACCAGAATTGCTTGTTACCTTCTATTTAAAATGTCTAAATTTCCTCTACTGATTCTCCAGAATTTTCCAAGGTCTTCCAACAAACCAGTTTGAAAGACTTCTAACATCTTGCAGTCTCAGGGTAGTGATACTACTTTCCTGATGTCAACCTTTTGTGTTAAACTTTCTGCTCCTGTGACAAGACACTTAAACAACACAAGGGGTTAAATCTTCTTATGGTGCTGAATGTTTTAGTCCATGCAATCAAGGAGGAAGTGGAGAAATATAACAGCTCATATTACAGCAGCTAGGAAGCAGAATGTTGGGTCAAAGCAATGCCATCTTATCCTAGATCCAGTGTGTGTCTGCTCTGCTCACACACTTCTCAGTCCTCTATACCCACATCAGCCACATCTGCCTTGATAACACATATGGGATTTCCATGACTATGACCATGGTCCAGATGTATGTAATAATAATGCGTATACAAACTAAACTAAAACAATTAAAAAAAAAAGCTATAGATAAAATCAGTTGCCATGTTGGATATGAAATAACTACTATGTTTGGCCTAAACAAATGTTGCAAGGTTACTGGGACCCTCCCTCATCTAATGCTATGTAATTTGCCTTTTAAAATGCTGTACCCCTGAACTTCAATACCAGTAGACTTTCTGAGGCATTAGCCCACTCCTGGTCACCAGGCAAAAAATTAAATGACTCTTATACTATTAATAATCATGGTGGACTGTATCCTTCTCATGAGGATTATTTCAGATGTACCCACATTCAAGATAGGAACTCCTCTTAATTACTTCTCTCAGGAAAGGTCCTTATATGAATGTGTTTGGCTCTCCTAGGTTCTTCTCAGTTTAATCAAGTCAACAATCAGGATTGCCTATTACAGAAATCAAGACAAGTAAGAGACCCCATTTGCTAGTTGTGAATGGAATCACTCCACCACACTTTCCATAAAGATATGAGTGTTCCTGATACCAAAGATCTCACAGGCTGCATTTTCAGTCCTATCATCTCAGAAGATATCTGTCAGCTTCAGGGAAAAATCATTTGTTCAGATAGAGGCCTGTTCTGGATATAGTGGGAAGTGTGAAAAAAAAATGGGGTTGGAAGCTTTTGAATTCAAATTTCAGTTTTGCTGTTACCAGTCCCATGATCTTACACAAGAATATCAGCTTCCCTGAGTTGTGATTTCTTCATGTGAAAAGTCTTTTTGTGAAGCTCCGATAAAAAAATCCCAATGGATATATTCAATTGCTCACACAGAACCTGGCACAGGAAGAGTAGCTATTTTTTTGTTGCACATAACCCTGGGGCTGATTTTATTTGATGCTAATTCTATTCTCCTGTGAGGGACTTTGAACAAGGAAGGAGTCAGTATTCAGGTGATTTCCTGTAAACCTTCTTCCCACTTTAATTTATAAATAAAGGCTAAAGCCGGTGATTGGGCAGAGAAAGAGGGGAAGGTGGAGCTGAAGGTTTGGGAGAGGAGAAGAAGAGAGAGAAGAAAGAGAGGGAGAGAGAGGGGGAGAAGAGAGAGGGCAGGGGGAAGGGGGGAGGGGGGAGGGAGGACAACGGAGAAGCAGGAGAAGTGGAGCAGAAGCACCAGGTCTGGAGAAACCGAAAGTTATAAGCGGTCTCAAGAAGCAGAAGATGGTAGTGCAGTGGTAGATATACCCAGTCTAGGCACACAGCATGTATTCATATCAATCGGGCTGTGTTTTCTTTGCCTGGCATGTTTGGGTTGGAGATTTACCGCAACAATTTTTTTTGTCCATGATCCTACAGAATCCTATCGTTTTCAGTTTTCATGTTGTCAAGTTGATCTCATTTAAATCCAATAGACTAGCTAGATGCTGAGAGGGCACCTGTCTTAAATCTTTGTATAATGGGGTTAATACCTCAAAGAGAAAAACTGCTCCCCAATTGGGAAACCCTCCCCTATCACCAGTGTGCTCTGTGCAATCCACATTTCTCAGACCTGCGCTCAAAGTTGTACTAAGGGTGCGGTGAGTGTGTGTCTAACCCGTGATCAGGTGCAACCAGGAAGTTTTCAGCAAAAGCCCTCCTGTGCCCCACATGAATAAAAACTCCTAACCGGGTAGAGGAACCGGTTTGTTCATAGGAACAGCTAGCTGAGAAAAGAGGGGAGAAGCAGGGGATGGGAGAAGACAAACCCTGTTTTAATTAAACATAGTGTATCTAAATCAGAGAGGTATGCCCAGAGAGCAAGGAAGGATGAAATGGAATTTTCAGAAGAAAACAATTTTCCCCACTTTCTTGGTCTCATTAACATCAAAATGAGCCCCCAAGGAGGCTGCTTTTGCTTCAGACAGGATAGAATAGCTATCCTGTCACACAGGATTTGTGTTTCCCTGGACCTGCCCTCTATTCCAGGGCACTCTTCCTCACCCTACCCTAGAGGCCATTTTCCTTGCTTAGCTTCTAGGAAGTGCAAGGACTCCAGTGCTGGTCATACAAAGCTTCAAGAGAAATACAGCATCTTCCAGGCATCTAGGATCCAGGCACCTTTGATCTTTGATTTGTTTTCCCCAGATCACAAGTCCCTGCTCTCCTCTCACATCTCAGGGCAATCCCCATGTGGCCAACAACTGAAGTGCTTCATGTCTGGCAAAGCTGCCACCCTCTGCAGGTCTTGTCTCTCAAGCACCATCAGGAAGTCCTGCTTGGCTTAAAACCCTGCTCTTGCTCAGAAATCAAAGAAGTTCTAGGCTGACTATTGTTTTGTTGGCTGGTAATTTCATATCACACTGACCTCACACAACACCCAGTTTTTCTGAGTTTCTATGTCCTCCACATCAGAGCCTTAATGGCGTAGGACTCTATTTATCATTACTCAGTGTTCCCTGAGCATCATCAGCTTTTGTTAAGAAAAGCAACTCATACCAAAATCCCTAACCCTGATAACACACACACACACAAGCACTCACATTACTAAATATCTTGAAATGTTCCAATGAGGTTGTCACATTGTTACCAGGGAAATTGAGGTCTCTTCATGGGGTTATCAGTCTAGTTCAAAAATAAAAGATGTAAGACTAGGGGCTGGAGAGAGATGGCTCAGCGCTTAAGAGCACTGACTGTTCTTCCAAAGGTCCTGAGTTTAAATTCCAGCAACCACATGGTGGCTCACAACCATCTGTCATAAGATCTGACTCCTTCTTCTGGTGGGTCTGAAGACAGCTACAGTGTACTTACATATAATAATACATCTTTGCACCAGAGTGAGCGGGGCTGGGGCGAGTGGGCTGGGGCTGTCCTGAGTTCAATTCCCAACAATCACATAATGGCTCACAACCATCTGTACAGCTGCAGTGTACTCATATACATTTAATAAATAAATAAGTAAGTAAGTAAATAAATAAATAAATCTTTAAAAATGTAAGAGCAGAGACAAATGAAAACTCAAGGACAATGTTTTTCAAGATTAAAAGAAAAGTCTCTGATCGTCAAGCTACGAATGTTAGCGACTGCCTGGAGGTGGACAGAGAGGAGAAAAGGAAAAAGGTGTCCATTTGTGATGAGTCAGCACGGAGACCAGCCACAAGGCATAAAGGCAAGCTTTAGAGAAACAATGTAGCTCAAGATACAGGCTTAGAAAACAGATGGAAGGAAACAGACACACTTATAGAGCTGCTTCTCTGAAGGTCTGTAAGCAACTGCACTCAGAAGCAGAAATTGGGGGGCAGAAACACTCAGAATTCCATTAAAGAGATAACTATTCTTCCCCCTCTGTCTGTCTGTAGTCACTGTTCTACGGCTGTGAAGGAATGTCATGACCAAGGCAACTATGATAGGAGATAGCATTTGACTGGAGGTTTGCTTATAGTTTTGGGTTTAAACCATTATCATCATGGCGGGAAATATGGTGGCAGGGAGGCAGGCAGGTGTTGGAGCTGAAGCTGAGAACTTTACATCTTGTTTTTATCCAGAGAGAAGGAGAGAGAGAGAAAGAGAGAGAGAGAGAGAGAGACAGACAGACAGACAGTCAGGGACTGGGGGCTTTGCAGGGGCTTTTGAAACCTCAAAGCCCACCCCTAGTTACACACTTCCTCCAACAATCCTTCTAATCCTTTCAGACAGCGCTATCCTCTCGTGACTAAGCATTCAAATATATGAGCCTATAAAGTCCATTCTTACTCAAAACAAGCACCATACACCCCCCCCCCTTTTTTTTAAAGCACAGCTTAATCTGCCCCACCATCCTGAGGGGCAGATCTTTGGCCAAGTGATTGATCAGCCAACAAGATTAATTCTTAAGAGAGGAGACAATGGCCTATCTCTTCCCAGAGGCCTATTCCTCCTTACGGTAGTACCTAGAAATTGTTTCCTTCTCACTTTGGCATAATGCCCAATCCACAGTAGAGGATTAGAAAATTTGTGTTGAATGAATGTCTAAGTGGATGAAACTGAGTCGAGTCATAGGAAGCCATCCAATGGAGCTAGCCTTAGTCTCTCTTTGTTGTTTCCCACTACAGATAAGAGGATATCTGACCTTTGAGCCTCCTATCTCACCATAGGAGCACTGAAGAGACTCCATGGTCCGTACTACCATGGCCAGCTCTACATGGGCTCTGAGGATTCAATCCTCAGGCTTGCACGGCAAGCACTTTACCTGCTAAGCTATCTTTCAGTCCCTTTCCTCTTTTTAAGCTTGTGATCAAATATTTTGTTACAGTGACAGAGAGCTGACTAAAACAGACACTAGGCCTATGAGGACTCTTCCATAGCCCTGTGAATAAATGACTAGCTCCGAATACATGTTGGAGAAACCTGTATAGACTTTTATCCATGACCCAGAATCTTAAAGAAGACGGAGAGACAAATGACTATGACTGAGAGTCGTGGTCCATTAGCCTCTCCACAGAATAAGCTTGGCAAAGTCAGATACCAGCTACCAGAAGACATGCGTGATGGCCAATGCCCCTGGCTCTAACAATAATAAAAACAGGAAACTTCACAAAGCAGAGGAGAAACTACAGAGTCTGTCTCAGAGGCCAGTCTGACCTAGAGAACTCTCGACTCACAGTGAAGGGACACCCAGCAGCAAATAAAAAGAGCCACAACTAAATCAGAGAGGCTCAGAAACCTTGCATCGCACCCTTAGTAATGGACATCTTAAAGAGCAGAAGAAAGAGGAGCCAAAGCAAAAAAGTGTGGGAACGGTACTGGGAGAAATGGATGAAATGTCTCTTCTTATCACTCAGCAATCAGCACCTAGCACCCAGCACCTAGCACCCAGCACCCAGCACCCAGCACCCAGCACAGAACCTCTCAGTATTCAGCAAAGTGGAAACTTGTTCAAAGTTGCAGTTGCCAGGGGAGCTTAGACATGGGTTCCAAGTTATATGCCACATCATCAGGAAGGATAGCAGAAGGGCATGGCCAGCATCCACAGCTGGAGTCCAGAAAGAATGTGACCATCATATGTAAGGTGACCTATGGAGGCTACCCAATTACCTGGCCAGCACCACCATCCCATAGAAGGCCTAGAGGCAAGAACAACATTTGCAGCTATGCTGCTGAAGATCTGCCTCAAGGTATGCACAGCACCAATGCCACAACCCAGAGGTGTGGGGGGCCTTCCAGGAGCCTGAGAAGGAACACAAAGGTTCTCATGACTGAAATCAACAGACAGGCTAGATTGTTTTCATACTCTACACCCTGCACCGCACCCAGCCCTCTCATCTTTGCAATTATTTCTCCTACACTTTAATACCTAATGTCAGTTTATCAGACCATTCTGTCCTGCTCTATTCTTGTTTTCTGTTTCTACTTCATATCTCCTCTTCCTTTCCCTGAAGTTTCTTTTTTGTTCATTTTTCTTTTCTTCTCAATTTCCTTTTCTGAAGACATGGACTACTGTACTTTGCAGAGTATTTGTGCCATGGCGAGAACTATTTTTTTTTTTATTCTAGCTTATCAGACCAACCATATTCTTTCATCCCCAGTACTTCTGTCCCCACCATTACTCCTTCTATTTCTGATTCTTTTCTTTACTTCTCTATCAGCATTACTAGTATTACTCTGTTTTTCCTCCTTTGAGTGACACAGTAACTAAGATATTAATGCAAGCATGATTATCTGTGCTCCTAGGATGAAATGGCTGTTTTCATACT
Organism: Apodemus sylvaticus; assembly: GCF_947179515.1. NCBI lineage: Eukaryota > Metazoa > Chordata > Mammalia > Rodentia > Muridae > Apodemus > Apodemus sylvaticus. The sequence goes on from NC_067489.1 coordinate 24,055,898, forward strand.
GGTTTTTACCTACCCCGTTGATAATGGCTGTCTTTGCAGAGAGTGTTCTATCCTTAAGGAAGAACTGATCTTTGAATCTAGTGTCCATAACACCATTCTAGCAGAGGAAAAAGACACACATCAACCCTACCACAGCCTAATCACTTGTGAACACTGACTGCTGCCACTTGGCAAGAACAAGGGTGGATTTTTAAAAAGACTCAACCAACCATCTCACCCAAGATCCTAATGCAAAAACATAAGAAACATAAAAAAATTCAAGGTAAAAATCCTATAAAAGTCATGAATCTGGAAATAATGGCCGCCGACAAAAATGAATTACAATGAAGTTCTAGAATAAGAATTCAGAGCAACAAGCACATCCAAAGAATTCAAAGAAGACACAGACTTTGGAATGAATTCCAGGAAAATGGTTTCATTAAATACAAAAGTCAACCCAAGGCATGAAAGTGGAGTTCAATAAAAAGACAGAAGTACTGAAAAAAAAATCAATCTGAAATACTGGAAATGAACAATTCAAGGAGTCAAATAAAAAGTTCTATGGAAAGCTTCACCAGTATAGTGGACTAAAGGGAGCCAGAATGTGTGTCCTTGATGACAAAGTCAGTAAATTGAAGATCTCAGTCAGATTTTTTTAAAAGACAGATTGGTAAGACATTACATTTCGAGGATCAGAGAGCTATCAGACACTATTTTAAAAAACAAATCTACATATATAGGTGAAAATTTCATGCTAAGGACATAGAAAATATCTTCAGTAAAATGACAATGGAAAACTTACCAAATCTAGGGAAATCAGTATAGGGGTCATTTGGAACCACAAGCAAAAAAGGCCAGAGAAGAACATCTTCACATAATCTTACAGTTAAAACACTCAGAATACAGAATAAAGAGTATACTGAAAGTGTCAAGAGAGAAACACCAACTGTTTATAGAAATGGGATAATTGTAATAATAGCAGATTGCTCAATAGGAACTCTAAAATGCAGGCTGCCTTAAAATAATGTGCTTTCTGAAAGACAGTCCCCAACCCAATGACTGCATCTACCAAAACATATGTCATAATTGAAAATGAAATAGAAACTTTCCATGATGAAAATAAGTTAAAGAAATTCATAATTAATAAACCAGCTCAAGACAAAATGTTTGAGGAATCCTTCAGGTTGAAGAAAAGGATAAACACACCCATAAGTCAACAAGAATGAGGAAAACACACTAGAACAGTAGTAGCTAAGCAAATTGGGACTACAAAAGCACAAAACAAACAATACAAAGTCAACAAGGTGATATCAACTAATATACACTTTTCAGTAATTCTGAATATCAATGATCTCAATTCTCCAATGCAAAAGCACAGATTAGCACACTAGATTAAAAAAAAAAGGAAGCTCCTTGGTGTCATCAAGAAACACATTCTACCATCAAAGACAGATTGACATAAAGAGATGGAAATGGGTATTTTAGGTATTGAAACCAAGAACCAAATAGGTGTCACTATCCTATATCTGACAAAATATATTTCAAGCTAATACTATCCAAAGAGATAAAGTTCACTTCATACTTATTAAGCGAAGGATCCATCAATTAGACACTATAATTCTAAGCATATATGTGTTAAAAACATGAATTGTCCTAGTTTCCTTTCTGTCATTGTAATAACATCCTGATTAAAAAAAAACAACTTAGAAATGATTTATTCAGTTTATATTTCCTGTTTACTATCCATCATTGAGGGAAGCCAAAGCAGGAGCTCAGTTAGGACCCTGAGGCAGAAACTATTGAGAAAGTGTGATTACGGGGGCTGGAGGGATGGCTCAGCGGTTAAGAGCACTGACTGCTCTTCTGAAGGGCCTGAGTTCAAATCCCAGCAACCACATGGTGGCTCATAACCATCCGAAATGAGATCTGACACCCTCTTCTGGTGTGTTTGAAGACAGCTACAGTGTACTTACATATAATAATAAATAAATTAAAAAAAAAAAAGAAAAAAAGAAAGTGTGATTACTAGCTCACTCACAAACTCTTGCTTAGTTAATCTTTCTTATACAACTCAGGACCACCGGGCTGGTTAGTTTTATGTGAACGTGAAACAAGCTATAGTCCTCTAAGAGGAGAGAGCTTTAATTGAGAAAAATCCTCTATAAGATGAGGCTGTAGGCAATCCTACAGGGCATTTTCTTAATCAGTAATTGATGGGGGAGGGCCCAGACCATTATGGGCGATGGCATTCTTAGGATGATGGTGCTGGATTCTATAAGAAAGCAGGCGGAGCAAGTCATGATGAACAAGCCAGCAAGCAGCACTCCTCCATGGCCTCTGCATCAGTTCCTGCCTCCAAATTCCTCCCCCGATTGAGTTCCTGTCCTGACTCCCTTCACTGATGATGAATAGTGGAAGCCAAAGGAATCCTTTCTTTCCCAAGTTGCTTTGATCATAGTGTTTCATCCCAACGACAGTAATCCTAAGACAACTACCTAGAGAATAGTGCTGCCCACAGTGGGCGCTCCTATATCAATCAACCAACAAACTTATCTCTCACAGAAATGTCCTCAGTTCATTTTCATATGAGCAATACCTCAATTAAGATTCCATTCTTACATGTGTCTAGGTTGTGTCAAGTTGACAACTAAAGTCAGCTACATGAATGAACTCAATTAAATAAATACTTCTAAATGTTATGTCATGGTTAATCTATGACAACAATAATGGTGAATTTAATATCCCACTTTTAACAATATGCAGTTTATTCTAACAAGAATTAACAAAGTTAACAACATCATAAATGAAATAGACTTATCAAGAGGAACATATCTCAAAAGAATAAAGGCTGTATGCAAACCTGTTGTGAGCAGGGGAAAAACTCAAAGCATTTCCACTAAAATCAGGAAGAAGACAAAGGTATTTTCATTTTTATTTAACTTAATGCTTTAAGTCCTGGCTAGAAAACTCAGACAAGAGAAAGAAATAAAGTGGATATGAATAAGAAAAAAAAAGTCAGAGTACTCCTATTTGCAGATGATATGATTCTATTTGTAAGAGATCCCAAAGATTTCACAAGAACTCTCTGAGAATTGAGAGAGTATTCTCCTCAAAGTAGCAGGATACAATATTCATTAGCCTTCAACCATACTGATAGCATGCTGAGGACAAAATAAAAGAATCTCTTTCACAATTATCTTCTTAAAGCAACTTCCAATAAACCCAATCGGGAAGTAAAAGACCTCCACAATGAAAACTTTTAAACACTGAACAAAAAAAGGAATTAAAGAAGACACTAGAAGATGGATTATAAGAATTAATATAGTGAAAATGACTACCCTGCTCAAAATAATACAATCCCCATTAAAATTCCAATGGCTCTCTTCACGGAAATAGAAAAATGTATTATAAATTCACATAGAAGCACAAAAGATCGTAGGCAGCCAAAACAATCCTGAGCAAAAAGAATAATGGTCCAGATAAGACTGCAGCCTTCAAGTTATACTAAAGAGCTACAGTAACAAAGACAGCACGAAAAATCAGACACTTGAATCAATGGAATAAAACAGAAAACCAAAAATAAAAATCCACCAGAACAATTCGTTGGATCTTTGTTGGCAAGAATTACAATGTATCATTTTCTAACCACAAACCAGCACATTCTATAATATCTTCTGTTTTCCTAAATTCTTTTGAGAATTGTAATACCTAGTGAGATGTACATAAATTATCTAGAATACTTAGTCAAAAATCCAGCAACATACAGCAATCATTAAAAAGGATGATACTCCCCTGCACTGTGGACAGCTTTTAATGCTACACGCATTAGAGGAAAGGGCGTAGGGACCAATCAAGTAGTGGTGAGAGTTAGAAAACGCCCACATCTCTATAGGTTTAACCCTCCTCACATTGATGCCAAATTGCATTCTTTTTTTAATATATATAATTTTGGTTACTACTTTTATTTTTTACAGTCCAGTCATTACCCTCCTCCTGGTTTGCCCTCCCACAGCTTCTCAACCCATTCCTCCTCTCCCCTGTCTCCAAGAGGATGTTTCCACCCCACCACCTCACCCCACCTCCTCCAGGACTCCCCACTCCCTGGGGCCTCAAGTCTCTCTAGGGTTAGGTCTGGCTTCTCTCACTGAGGCCAGACCAGGCAGTCCTCTGCTGCATGTGTCAGCTAGTGTATGCTGCCTGGTTGGTGGCTCAGTGTCTGAGAGATCTCAGGGGTCTGGGTTAGTTGAGACTGCTGGTCTTCCTGTGGGGTCACCCTCCTCAAGGAGCTCCAGTGGCCAAACTGCTTTCTTAATCCCTACTTTGTTTTTTTACTCCTCTGGTTCCTGGGCCTGCAAGAAGAACCTGTTTTGAGACTTTCCTAAGGACTGAGCATCTGATGTTCCTGTGAGGACCTGGCTTTCCCCCCTCCAACCCCCAGCAGGCAAAAGAATGACCATTCTAGTGGAAGCTAACTAGTGAGACAAAAAGATTATAAATCACCGTAGGATCTAATTGGATCCACTGTCCTGTTTTTTATACAGTTCGTAAGATCAATGACATTTGTTCTGCTTCCTGCTACGTATTAAATTCATTGCACGGGGTTTCCTTTGTCCAGTGTACGTGCCTAACAATAACAGAGCTCAGAGGAAATGCAAGTCTCTGTCTGAGTCCATCTATCCTGGTTAGAGATGGAGGACCATGAGTTATCTGTCTCTTCCTGGAGTACTCCAACACTCGGGTGTCTGGAGCCTCAGTTGAGAGTGGCATGGCCAAGGGGTAGATTTGTAGTGGAGAGCGAGAGAGAAGAAGAAGAAAGGTGCCCACCACACAACCCTCACTGTATATCTAATTCTCATTCGAACCCAGATGGGTGGGCTATCACATGGCTCACTCCATAGATGAGGAAACTGAGTTTCAAACAGCTTATTTGCCTTGGATAGCACAGCTAATAAACGATAGAACCAAGACGTTTTTATCAGCAGGTACTGCTTGCAGAAAACAATAGAATTCGTCGTGACATTTTCACTCTCATGTAAAGAGTCTTGACTCTGTTCGCCTCTATTATTCTATACTGGTCTTTTTCTTTTCGTCATCCCCTCCCTTTTTACTTTACATGTCTTTTCACAAAGTTGACTACACATATGTGAGGAAATGAGATATTTATCTGAATCTAAATTACCCTACTTTACCTAATAAGATCATCTTCAGTTCTACCCATTTTCCTTTTAAAAATTAGCATGATTTCATTCTTTTTATGCTTAATAAAGTCTCCCTAGTGTAGACATGCTACATTTTTCTTTACCCACCCATTTGTTGATGGGCACCCAGGCTGATTCTGTAACTGCCATTGTGAATAACTTGCAGTAAGCATGGGTCCTGGGCACTGATATAGCATGCTGATTTAGATTGCTCCATATTGGAAAAGGGGCTTGAAAACAGGCCTAGAGGCAGAACCTGTAAGACTTCTCTGGGGCATCCTTAAATTGTAGCAGTGTCAGTTCATTTTTTGCCAAACCAATCCAAGCTAGACTCATCTAAGAAGAAGGAACCTCAATGGAGAAAATATCCCCATCAGCTGATCAATCTGGAAGAGAGAACAAAAGCACCATTCCTCTGTGGTCTCTGCTTCAGGTCCTGCCTCAGGTTTCTGCCTTGAGTACCTGCCCTGAGTTACTTCAGTGATGAACTGTGATGTGGATGAGTAAACCAAATAAACCCTCTCCTCCCCGAGTTACTTCTGGTGGCAGTATTTCTCAAAGCAATAGAAAAGAAAACTAGGACTCTAAGAAGTACTAAATACCCCTGGATGGAAGTAAGATGTAGTCAAAGGTTCATGAATTGTACATATAATGACCAGCTTTGGGGTACCACTTACATAGATGGTTAGCAGATTTTTTCCCATAGTGGTTTCTTCTAAAAGTGGTTTTCTTTTTCCCATAGTGGTATGCTAACTCACAGTCCCATATCTAGAAGAAAAAGAAGGAAAGCACATTTCTCAAATGGGCTACAATGGAAAATCACAAATACTGAGAAGTTGAGAAGTTTGTAGCAAAAAGGAACAATACAGCTAGTATGTCCACTCAACACATGTCTCTACATTCTATTCTTTTTCTTCATTTCATCGTGTTATTTTTAGGGCTTGTGTTTGTGTGTGTGTGTGTGTGTGTGTGCATAAGCATGTATCTCAGTGTGTATGTGTGCACATGTACTTAAGTCAGTGTGTGTGCACACAAGCATGTGTCTCAGAATGTATGTGTACTCGGGTACATTAAGTCAGTGTGTGTGTGTGTGTGTGTGTGTGTGTGTATGCAGATGCCTGCCAAGACAGTTTTAGAATTACTGGAGGTCATTAGCCACCCAACATGGGTGCTAAAAACCAGACGCTGGGCCTCTGCAAGAGAAACAAGCAGTATAATAGCTGAGCTATTTCTACAGCCTCTCCATTTTCTCCTTAACCTATGCATTCTATAATTCTTTGGAAATAATAGGAAACTACCTCTTTGGGAAAAATAAATGACAACTGAATGAGGTTAAGAGATGCTTAAATTTGAATATTTTAAAATGGAATGTGACTCTTTATGGAAACGTTATTAAGGGGAGGTTTAGAAATCGACTTAAATATGTCTGTGTACTGTGGGAGAATCTGGGAAGCCTAGACAAGTCTTGAGTGTTTATATTTTCTAACGATGTAGGGTGTACTTCCCAGCAAAGTGCTACACTGAAAGTTGTCAGGGACGCACAGAGAAACAGCAGGTGAGTAAAATCTCCGCCTCAAAAGATACTAAAAAGAAAGAACCAGAAAGTCATGTGAGGGCTGGCCCAGGCTGGCATGTCTCCCATCCAAGTACTGACCAGACCAAAACCTGCTTAGCTTCTCATGATTCTCAAGCCAATAAGCTTGGTGCCTAGAAGTTCCTTGGAGTAAACTCCCCAGTGCCTGCATCCCTGAGCCCCAATGGTTAGGAAGTACACAGGGTGTCACATTTGAGAGGAAACCCCTTCTGCAGGCTGTGAGACAGTAGTCTACAGCTAAAGGCAAGAAAGGAGGTTTTCAATCACCACACTATGGCCAGCAAAGGGTTCTGGTGACTTTGAGGCCAGCTGTGGAGGTCACAGTTTTCCTCCATGCCCCAGTTCCCCCACTCCATTCTGGCTAGGCTATTGGGATAGAGACAGATAGACTCTCCACCCCTGTCTTTCTCTCAGCCAAGATACACTGTCTGAGAAACTGCCATAACTACGCCCCCCCCCACCCCCAAGTAGGTCTTTAAATATAAGTTACACTCTATGTAGTAGAGTTCGCCAAGTGGCTAAAGGTAAAGGAGAAAGTAAAACAAAAGGAGGTGGTGCCGAGGCGGGTGGGGTGGGGTGGGGGGCGACAAAGCATTATCGGCAGCTTTGATCTCAGAGCTCTCTCCTTGCTGCACTCTGGCTTAAAAGGAACAGAAAAAAGAAAGCAGCACTTCAGGCAGGAAGTGTCTATTATTCAGAAATGTAATATAATTATGTGTCTGCATGGCCCAGTTTATCAGACAGCTTTCTCTGGAAGGATGTGGTGGGATTAGACTTGCCACCTCCTTTCCTCCCTGCTCCTTCCCGCCCCAGACTCCTACCTCCCCCTACAACCTAACCACCCCCACTCCCCAGCCTCCCCCTGCTGCCAGCCCTTTCTTCTTCGTTTTTTTTTTCTCCTTCCTCCAGGACACTTCCAATTTCCCAGGTTTCGTGACCACTTACATGTCTTTCCTGAGTGTTTTTATATAGCGTAGGAAATTGGGTAATGAAAGCCGAGTCATACATTTCTGCTTTATGTTTCCAAAGAAGCAAGTGTGACTGTCAGGTTTACAAAAGATTGTTTATGTTCACTGGCGTGAAATGGGGAGCGAGCGTTCGGAGCAGAGAGAGAGAAAGGCCGGCCAGGCTGGGATGACAGCAGCGCATTCATCCTCCACGCTACAGCAGACAAAGCTCGGTCCCTGCCTGACAGGGACCATAAATCATGGGCAGGAGATGCTGTACCTACAGCTTATACCATTCCAGATGACAAACACACAGTAATCCACAGAGCACAGCACTTTCGCTCCCTTCTCCCCTCCCAGTGCCAGCTTCCTCCCCTCCCCTTCCTCACCTCCCTCCTCCATCTCTCTTCTTGTCCCCCTCTTCTCTCCAGATCAACACTCTGTCTCCAAGGTTCCTCCTACACCACCGCTTACTCCTCCTCTACTTTCTGGCTTGTGGGATGCTCATTTCTTTTCCAAAACTATCTTTTGTTATTTTCTTTGCTTCTCTTCCTCTGTCCATTGCTGACCTCCTCCATATGCATGCACACACACACACACACACACCACACACACACACACACACCACACACACCACACACACACACACACACACACACACACACACACACACACACACACGGATGTGTTTGGCTGCTGGACGTGGAACTCAGAGCCTCACAAATGCAAGCACACTGTATTACTGAGATACATCCCAGCCCTATAGACTGAGATACATCCTTGTCATCTCTCCATCTCTCCTGTCCTGTCTCTGATGACTTGCTGATCCCATCTGTCTCTCTCAGAGCTCTGGTTCACTAATAAGAATTTGATCTTCATCCTGTAACCCTCTCGGTATAGAAGCAAATAGAGAAGAGGGACACTACATTGTTCTAGATCCATATCTCTCTGCCTTCCCACTGATTCCATAACACCGTGTCTCCTCTTGTGGTGATTCACAACCATAGTTTATTGCTACGTCATAACTGTAATTTTTCTACTGTTGTGAATGATAATGTAAATATTTGTGTTTTCTAATGGTCTTAGGTGAACCCTGTAAAGGGTCATTTGACTCCTAGAAAAGGGATTATGACACACAGGCTGAGAACCACTGTTCTAGAGTATGTGTTCCATCTGCAGGCTCTATGGATCCCTGATGGGGTCAGTTTTAGGGACAGAAAGGCTCTGATCTGTGACCTTGGGATCCAGGCCAAGCTTCCTTCTTAACATTTATGGATACAGGAAAGCCCAGAGTCCATGCCGAGACATGGCAGGTCTTTTCAGCAGAGCAAGGCTATGGGTATGCGTGACCCTGCACACCCTGAGCTCTGCCTATGAGTTGATTCTTCCACAGGCTTAAGATCCTCCTCCCTCCCTTGTCTCTGTTTCTATGCTATCAAGAGTTTCCTCGGACTGCTTCAGAAACACATCTTCAGTCATGGCCCTTGATATTGAAGCATGTGTGTCATCAGATATAGAAATATTAGAACATTCCTGGAGGCAAGTATGTATCTCACAGTCTGCTCTTGTAGTCAGTCATGCTCAGATATTGAATAAAAGCCCAGAGAGAAGACACTAAATCAGAGAGGTCTCTCTTCCAGAACTCTATGTGTAACTCAGATCTTTCTGAAAGTTGAGCTCCAATGGGGCCCTGGCTCCCAGAACTAGGATGGCTGACTAGGATATGAGTCTTATCATGCTTTGTGTTAGCACTAGGATCCTTGCACACGGGCAGCCGTGCAAACTGCACAAGTGATACAAAAGTGATACTAGGATATACTAGTGTTTGCTTCTCCTGATTGCACTCACCAACCCAGTATTTTAAAGTGCCAAACTAGCATTCTGAAGACCAGCTGCATCTAGATTCTTACCTCCCAGGCCTTTGTGAATGATCAATCTTCACTGTGTAGAAATGAAATCCTAACCATGCAAATGGCTCTTCAACCTCTTGGAACCAAAACAGGCTTGGCTGGGGGGGACTAGGAATAGTTTTCCCAGATGACTTCCAGCCAGCCAGCCCAAGAATGACCTCTATTGACTAAGGTTGGGATGGGGGACTGCCTAGGCAGCAGGTCAAGGGTCTCATTCTGTGTACCTTTGAAGCACTGAGGATCTATCAGGGTCCATTTGACATTGGTCCTCTCACAGACCAGCCTGACTTGGTTGGTGGGGGAAGAAAGGAGTGCTTCAGAAGGTAGGAGAACTCCAGATGTTCCAGACAGCACCTGTGTCAGCCACTGCTAAGAGCCAGGTGAGAGGCTGATGGCTCACACTGGAGAGAAACAGAGCCATTGATGAAGTCTGGAAAGAGACCAGCAGTTTGGGAACACGAGGAGAGAACCATTCCTCACTAATGACCTCTCTTGGCTCTTTATCTATAACTTTTCCTTTAAGAGGTCTCGAGGGTCCTTTGCTCCCTCCACCACCCCCACCTCAGCTTTTCCACTTGGCCCATACCAAGATTTAAGGAGGAAGATTAAACATCTCAAAGACTTCCTAATAGGGTTGGCCTTACAGGCCTGTTGCAGAGGCAAGATGGAAACAAGAACCAATCAGGAGGCTGGTGGGGGAAAAGACAGACATAGGGTAGCCTCTAAGAGGACTGTATCCCTTGGGCCATCTTGCCATTGTGGATCGAATGGCTACCCTGGCAGACTCCATCTTATCTTGTAAATAAGATGCCAAGACTGGGAGAAAGGGATGCCAAGCTCAAAATAACGTGAATGTTAGGGCAAGACTCAGCCCTCCGAGGAGTCAGGGCTCCTGTGAGGATGTTCCTCACTGTGCTGAGTCCCTCCTTTAGGTTGGGACATTATCTTCTCTCCTTATTTTGTATTATGATTAGCTCAGACTGCCGTCGTGATTAAAATGGTTAACATTTATTAAGCGTTCACCAGATGTGAAGCGCTTGTACTTCCCGTTCTATCTAAGTGAATCTTCTCGACATCCTAAGGTGGGTATAGCTTTTTATTCAGACGCAGATTAAGCGACTTGCCCAAATAGAAGATGACTAACCGCTAAGTCGGTTCTTTCAGCCACTAGCTATAATGCCACTTTTAAATTGAAATTACTCCCAAAGGGCATTAAATTAAGCTCTTTACATTTTAGCGTGAATGAATTTAACTGGGACTTTGTGTTCAAAGAGATATTTCCCCAGCCCACAGCGTTTAGAAGCTATAGGAAAATGGAAGCTCTTTTGACTGGTTTGCCCAAGGCCCCGACTCTGTTCCTCGATCCCAGATTCCAGGGACAGAAGAATTTGCCTTCGAGTGGAGTATTAATAACAAAGCCAAGTCCTCAATTTGGACAGAAGCAGCTATCCATTAAGAACCTTCCAGAACATATCTGCTTTGGTCCATTTCATTGCCCCGGATATAGAATTCCACTCCGGTTTTCCCCCATCCCAAAAGGCCTCATGTTATAATTGTAATTAATTGGGCCTATTAGAATCCCAAAGGGAGGGACAGAAGGGAAGAAAAATGAGCCCTGCAGGGCCCCTCCTACCCTGGTCATTAGTCATTCGCTGCAGAATATAGGCCCACAGAACAGAGGAGGGGATGTGGGAGAGGCACAGAGCAGAAAAGCTGGGAGGTTCCTGGTGAGGGCAGCCCCTTTCTGATGGGTGCTTTCACCCATCAGTCAGCACCAGATGAAAGGCTATAAAACCAACGCGGTGCCGAGACCGTAAGAAAATATACATCCTGATGTGTCAGGAATACCTGCGCGCCTTTAACCTCAACTTCAGATGAACCAACACACCTCGGAGCGCATTTATATGCAAAGGCATATAATATGTCCCCTGTATCTAATTATCTGTCAACCCGAGGCAGTTTGTTTTCCAAATCGGCCTCTCGGCTGTGACTTTACGAGGTCATAAAGAAAACGATGCCACTCTGCACCGAAACGCAAGGAGAGCCCAGATCAACAAATTATCCTCTTTAATGGTGTCTCTCAGCCTCCAGAGCCGGGCCTGGAGGAAGAAAGCAGCCCAGTCCTGGGCCTTCCCAACCTCCAGAGAAATGGGGCAGAAGCGGCAGAGTGTGAAGCCGAGATTAGGGACGCAGGGCGAAGCCGAAGAGATGAGAAACACTTCCCTTGGCTTGTTCAGCGGTCCTCAGCTTCAGGAGCCATTTCCGTCTTCGGCAGAGCTGTCAGCTGATGTCTCCAGTTACAGGATGTTGTCCTTGTTCCTGTGGCTTCAACAACACCCAATGCCTAGACAGACAGCCCTGTGCCTCAGAGCATCTTTAGCTCCCGACAGTCTTAGGACGCTGGGTTCTCAAAGAGAAGTGAGAGCCTTCAGTCCGTTCTCCATGAGACAACTCCTTCCTGAATGAACCCTTGCACCCCCTGGGAAGGCCGGCAGCTGATAGCTAACTTCTCTGTTGTGTCTGGGAGGAAACAGTGGTGGCTCTTTTAAACTTCTAAGCCAAAGAGAAAATTCCTTCTCTCCCGCATCAGGAAGGTAGGGGGCAGCAGCTGCAGTGGGAATGCATTGTGAACTGCTAGGGGTCTGAAATCAGCATCCTAAAGCTTGAGTGAACACACACACACACACACACACACACACACACACACACACACACACACACGGGGTGGGTGGGGCAAGGAGGGATGGTCCCAGCACACACTGTCTTCAGCTCCTATTAGGCCTCATCTGATCTTTAGCAGATTAATTAGGAAGTTTGTCAGAAGCCAGCCGCGAACCCCAGCCGCTCCTCTCTGGGAGTGGTAATGGTGCCAGTGAAATCCACGCTGCAGGAATTCCTCTGCCCACACGGGCTCCTGTGATTAATGATAGAAAGGAGTTAAAAAAAAAAGAGAGAGAGAGGTCAACAGCTGAGTGCAAGGCAAGTTGCTAGACAGGGAGTAATTAAGATACTTGGGTAAATATGATTAATAAGCTCAAACTGGCACGGTGTGCAGTAAACACGAGTAAGCAGATGGTCCCCTCTCTACTGCGAAGACTGGGCACTTGCAAACAAGGAGGGGGGGTGGGGGAGGGCGACTCCACAGGCATGGCTGGGCCTTTCTTGCCTGAGCTGACCCTGCTGGAGGGAGCAGTTGAGTCGCCAGGGAGAGGTCAGCACATGGAGGTGGTTTGGGGAGTCTCTAACAGTCTCCTTATTCAGGTACAACAGAGAGGGGACATGACAGTTCCTGGTCAGGCTCAAACATCTCTTCCAAAGCTTCTCTCTCACTCTCCTGCCATCCCCAGATAGGACGCGTTCATTTGTTTCAGCTGCTGCCCTAAGAGCGCCTCACATAGCGCAGTGTTTTAAAAAAACAGAAATGTATCAGATCCCCGCTGTGGAGGTAAGACCTTCATGGTCAAGGTATTGACCGTGTTGGGTCCTCCTTAGGCCTGTGGGAGAATCTGTTCCAGCTTCTGGTGACTTTAGCCAATCCCTGCCTCCCATCTACTTCCAGATAAGGTTGCCTTGTGAGGTTTTATGTTTGATCGGACCATCTAAAAGTTGAGAGGATGCAGTTCAACCTTCAACAGCCACAGATAAGCTAGAAAGCAAGTTCCTTACCAGAAGGAACACAAGCGCCTGGGTGTGTGTGTGTGTGTGTGTGTGTGTGTGTGTGTGTAGCACTTTTGAGATGGCACATATGACAGACTCTTACTTCTCGGCTCTGCACTGAAAAAAAAAAAAAGTACATGCCAAGCGTGGTAGCAAATGCTTTTAATCCCAGCAATCAGGAGGCAAAGGTAGGAGTATGGGTTCAAGACCAGCCTGGTCTACATAGCAAATTCTAGGATGGCTGGGACTATATTGAGAGACCCTGTCTCAAACACACAAACAAGAGTCCAGATCCTACAGTATCCTTATATGATGTCACGGAAGAAGTGGGGGCTTCAAGAGAAGACCTTCAGAAGGAGCCATGGCCTGGTCTCCCCAAAGAGCCTGATTATCAGGAAACATCTTTAGAACTTAGAAGAGGGAGCTATGAGCGCTTGGTTTAAATCCCAGCCATGCACCAAGGCGTCTGTGCCTAAAGACAAGGACAGCCGTGCTATTATGCACCTGAAGGACAAACCATTGTATGAGAGACAACATCAGTGCTCAGAGTGCCGATTCCTGTGTTAGTTCCCTGTGGCTGTTGCAACAAATGATCACAAACGTGGTGGTTTGAAACAATAGAATGCCCCTCCCTTAGGGTTTCTAGAGATCTAGAACCAACATGATGAGGATAAAATTATTATAGCAGCAGGTGGTGCTTCCTTGAGAGGACCTGGGGAGGAGTCTGGCAGCTCCTGGTGTTCTTGGCTCATAGTTTCTCCAGGCTTCAAGGCCAGTGTCTTCTTATCAGTGTCTATTGTTGTACGTGGCCTTGCTCAGCCCTCCTCTTACTAGGACCCGTGTGGATAAGCCAAGTCAATTCCCCATCTTGAACTACTTAACAACATCTGCAAAGACTTTTTGTTTTCTCCAGCATCCTGCAATTCCCATAGAATCTGCTTTTTCTAATCTCTCTCAGTTGGTCTCTGTGAAGCTAGACAGCCTGGCAAACAAGCAAAGCATGCACAGGTGTGGCAAAGTATACACACTTCTTCACACCAAGTCAAAAGTCAGCCTCAGGTGATGACTTTTAGGTCCTGAATTTGTTCCTACAAATATCTTCTCTATGGTGTATAGCATTCATATATTTATTTTGTTACTAAGAGGGATGTTTCAAATTTTAAGTTGTCATTTTTTTAAATGTGGTCAAGTCAAGAACATGAATATTAAAACATATACCTAGTATTTGTATTTCATAATAGAAGGCATGTTGGTGCTACAGAATATCAACATGAAAAGACTGGTCTCAGGACAGACCACAGACCTCCCAAAAAGTCCACTGGCAACCCGTGCCTGGCATGTCCCACGCTGGTCTTTTCTTCTCTGCACCAAAGGTTTTAAGAATCCCTCAAGACCTGCTGTGGAGAGACCCTTGACTGGAGCAGGGGTCTACTCTCAGTGGATGACTTGGAGGGCTTCTCCCAAGTCTGTCACCCACAGAGTGACCCTCACAGAGACCACGTGGGGGGAGTAGCCACACTGTCCGTTTTGAGAAGAAGCCTTTGCTTTAAGGATTAGGCCTGCAGTGTGTACTGAAGGGCACACAGTAAAAGCTTAATTTCCAGCTCATGACACTGCTACATGGTAGTAGAACCTTTAAAAGTTAGAGTCCAGTGCGAGTCCTCAGAGGAGACTGGGGGGCACTGGGGTTTTCTCTTTGTTTTACATCGTGGGCATGAAATGAGTGGCTTTGTTTGCCATGCACTTCCTGATATTTTACCCTTTCACTTAAAATGAGGAAAGGGCAGTAGTGTCACCTCCCTCCCTGCTGGAGACACATTCCCAGACACCTGCCTCTACCCCAGTGGAATCCTGAAACCACAAGTGACGTCATATCCTAGCTTTAATATATATACTTTAATATATATATATATACTATATAGTATATATATAGCCTGTACGCACATACCTATGACATACCTATGATAAAGTCTAATTAAGCATAGAAAGAGATTAATAAAACTAATAATAAGTTAGAATATGGCAATGCACTCTAATAAAGGTAACCTGAATGCTGTCTCACTTGACAAATACTGCACTTACCTTTCCTTTCATAAGGATATAAGATGATGCAATGCCTCTATGGAGATCAATGGCACAGACATGGTAACTTGGTATTGGGCTACTGCATTAGAGTCACATGACCACATGCCCTGAACCAGCAGCCAGAGACTAACAAGAAAGCAGTGTGTGCCATGTGGATACACCGGGCAAAGGGATAACTCAAGCCTCAGACAAGATGGGCCAGGCCAGTGGGAGAATGTATTATGCGCTACTCAGAATAGTGCACAATTTAAGACTTGTGAATTAGTTATCTGGGGATGTTTTCATTTAATATTTTCAGACTGCAGATGCTTGAGACCGTGAGATACAAAACTATCAATGGGATAGGACATTTTATAAACAATAAAACCATAAAATGAGCAGCATCACCACAGACTATTACCGCAGAGGTTCTCTGTTGATTACTGTGGCATTCGGTGTATGAGTTTATTCACCTTGTGCTTCTTGCTGTGAGACTTCCAAGTTTCTTTTCCTCTTTTAATTCCTAAGACATGGAATTTCTTCACAAATACAGAATCAGATTGAAAAACAGAGAAAACATGGTACACAAATACAACGGAGTAATATTTAGACAGAAAGAAAACTACTCTCTCGTCATTTGCAGCCAGATGAAAACAAGGCGGACAGCGTGTTAAGTGAAATAAGCGAACTCAACAAGGGCTTACGAGTTCTCTCAGGAGCAGAAACTGAAACACTGGCCGAATATGCGAGCAGATTAATATGGGCTGGGGAGGGTTTGGGAAAGGGAGGAGTGAGCGGATGGACGGAAGGAAAGCAGATGGATTTGATCAGTGCACGATTTACATATGAAAATATCACACCAAATCCCATCAATATATACAATTAACATGTGGATAAAAGCAAAGAGCCAAGTAAAGCAGGAAACACTCCCCGTTGAGGACTTCATCAGCCGTTCCAAAACATCATGCCCTACCATTTTCTGTGGTACAGTCTTCCCAAGCAGGACAACAGTGCTGCTCTCAAGTATTAAATGTGACCAGATAGCTCATGCACCTGTAGCTCAGCAGATATCTAATTTATCCCAGTGACACCGCAGCTTCATCCTCCTGCCGCTGTGACACTCACACTTGACAGAAAGGACTATTACCAATAGCTCCCCACATCTCCTCTGTAATCACAGAATCTGTGACAGGAGAAGCCACCTTGTGGATTATGTGTGGCCATCACCGGGCTGGCCTTGTCATTGGCTCTACAGGGCAAACATCTGGCCCGATGAGAGAGGCAGAGCCCACTGTGGGCAGTGGTCTAAGGGTGGGTGGGTCTCTGATGCAGAAGAGTGTTCACACCCTGTCATCTCCACTGAGAAATGCAAGAATGAGATGAAGGTGTGCTCAAGAGAAGCCGGGGGGGGGGGGGGGGGAGGGAAAGGAAGCACTGGGTACCTGTTGGTCTCTACACAACGTGTAAGGGACACAGAGTTTCCAGGTGGCCTTACCAGAAAGGGGGGGGGGGTGACAACAACACACTGGAATCCAGTAGTAGCTGTGACAAATTTCTAGAAAACACAGGCATGGAAGAAGCTGCCCTCAGGGGCAGAGCATTCCCCCCCCCCCCATGGAAGAAGCTGCCCTCAGGGGCAGAGTATTTCCACTCCCCAAAGCAAACAGTTGGTACAGATAGGTTATCTGAAGAGTGACCTGGGAAAGCTGAGACTGGGGAGGGGAAGCAAGCCAGGGGAGGTGGTAGATGACTTCTTCACTGTAACAGGGTGTCTGAGAAAATCAACTTAAAGACGAAGATTTGCTTGGAACCCCAGTGTCAGAGGTCCCACGGTCTGTGGTCACTTGGCTTTGTTGTTCCTGGGCCATGAATAGATAGAGCATCATTGCAGGGAGTGCAAGGTGATGTGTGTGTGTGTGTATGTGTGTGCTATATGTCAGGAGGGATAAGATAAACTCATCCAGGCTATTACTTCTTTCAACTAGGCTCTGTATTCTACAGCTTCCATTACTTCCCCAACGTCCATTCAGTTCTAAGCCCAACAATGTGCTAGACAGTCTCTCCAATGCAGTCATATCTTAGGACAGTAGGCATCCTGGACATTAGCACAAAGCCTTTGCGGGCTTTGCAAATTTTCAGTGTTAGCAGATGGAAAGGGATCTATCAAGTGTGCATTCTCACCTACAGGGAACAGGGGATCTGACCACACAGAACACAGGCCTCAAAAACAACCTATCCAAGGGCTGGGGACCACCAGTCATCAGTAGACAGCTGCCCTGCACATGTCAAAGCCAACACCTCTGTCATCCTGCACGTGAATAGAGGCACCAACAGGGAGCTGTGCTGCTATGAGTGGAAGTAATGTTGGCATGGACAAACACAGCAAGTGTCAAAGGGGGAAGGTGCCTGGGGCTGGTGCTGCAACCCATGCGTTCTAACCTTAAGTATCAAAGGAGAATTGGCATTTACACTGGGGCATGCTGGGTATTTAGGAGTTTGCTTGGCAGTGATGGGTGGAGGCTGTGTGGGAAGGAGAGCATTCATTCTAAACCATGGGGGGAGTGGGGACAGAAGGAAGTAGCTTGGAGACTATGTGACTCATTTCAGAAGCATGGGCTGTTAGTTCAGTGGACAGGAGGCCCAGAGAAGCACCTTCAGAAGCCATAAGAGGCCAGGCTATGATTATACTGAAGCTGGCATTTCCTAGAGTTGCCACCACCTATGCTGTGCAGGCAGGGACTGATAGAAACCCAAGGTTGAGGTACTCAAGGCCAACATGAGGAGTCGGCAGCCCCAATGAAGCCAGCTCCTCATAAAGCATGAATGGGGGGATGGAGAGATGGTTCAGCTGTTAAGAGCACTGGCTGCTCTTCCAGAAGGTCCTGAGTTCAATTCCTAGCACCCATATGGTGGCTCACAACCCTCTGTAATGAAATCTAATACCCTGTTCTGGTATGTCTGAAGATACCAAGAGTAGACTTGTATGCATAAAATAAATAAATCTTTTTCTAAAAGAATATAAATGAATGAAAAGAATGTGTCTAC
This sequence comes from Apodemus sylvaticus, assembly GCF_947179515.1. NCBI lineage: Eukaryota > Metazoa > Chordata > Mammalia > Rodentia > Muridae > Apodemus > Apodemus sylvaticus. The sequence continues at coordinate 24,074,292 of NC_067489.1, forward strand.
AGTCTTGTTGTGTCTTCCCCCATTATGATAGCTGTGGTCATTCCCCATTGCTACATTCTAAGTCATCCCCAAATTTACTGACTTTATAAAAATCATACATCTTGTCTCAAGAACCTGGGCCTCTCTTAGCTAGATCCTACCAAAGGCTGTTGTCAAGACACCATGGTCAGGACTACTGTCATCCACTGGTCAGCTGAAATGGAGACAACTTCAAGCTCATTGAGTATTTGAGGTAGGACTTAATTTCTCTAGGCCTCAGTTTCTGGGTAGCTACTGGCCAGAGAAGACATGTTGGTTCTTTATATGAGCCTGCCAATTGGTGTTGTGGGTTTGACTTGCAGGATCCATAGTCTTGAGCAACACGAGTCTCCAGCTTCAAAGATGCCCTCAGCTGTGCCCCCAGAATAAGTATGCAGCCAGTCCAACTGGGCAAGCCTTCTCTGTATGCGGTAATCACTTGAGAAACCCAAAATCAGACATCAGTATCCAGACCCCTGGAATCCACCTTACCCATTGTTGTGGCACAATGACAGGGGACTGTCTATTCTTGCTTTGAAAAGTCACTTCCATACTTGGTTGTTTTCTCACTCTGCAGTGCTGGTTCACCTAGAACTTGCTATGTAGTTGAGGCTAGCTTCAGAGTTGTGGTAATCTTCCTACATCACCCTCCTGAGTTCTGGGATTATAGCTTGCATCCCCACTCTCTGCCTTCCTGCATTTTCATGTATCAGAGCCTCCTGAGTAAGGGAAGAACAAATTGAAGCTTTGGCAAATGTCAAGGAATGTTAACTCTCATTCCTTCTGGTTGACCTTTGGAAACTGGTGATGTTCCAGTTAATTCAGTTTCTTTCATCATCATAAGTTAGGTGGGTCAGAAGCTTGGTGCAAGACTACAGCCTCTCTGTGGTACCTTTAGCTATTAAGAGGAATCACCAATTTCAGAAGAAACTGGCCAATGAGGATACTAGAGACTGCTTTCCTAAAAGGACATCCTGTGGTAAGCAAGCTCCTAGGGAGGGTCACCTTACCTGCTGATGTGCAGTGCCAATAAACATTTGAGTGCAGGGACAGGTTGGCTCATGTCTAATCAAGGAAGCACAGTAAAGGGCATGGACCGTCTTTCAAAGGCAGACTCCCTCCTCTTCATCCTTATAATGAAGCAAGATGTGTATGCCACTGGTGGAGTCACTCATATAAAAAACCAAAGTGTCTTCTCTGGCCAGTAACTACCAGGAAACTGAGGCCAAGAGAAACTAAGTCCTGCCTTAAATACTCATGAGCTTGGAAGTTATCTTCATTTCAGCTGACCAGTGGATGACAGCAGTCCTGACCATGGTGTCCTGACAACAGCCTTTGGCAGGATCTAGCTAGAAGAGGCCCAGGTTCTTGAGACAAGATATATGATTTTTGTAAAGTCAGTAAATTGGGGGATGACTTGGAATATAGTCTCAGAGAATGAACACAGTCATTGTAATGGGGGAAGACACAGCAAGACTATAGACACAAACAGAAGTCACTGAATCACTGAGTCATAGCAGGGAAAGCCTCCTTCAAGATCACCGGAAGGTTAAACAAAAACTGGAAAGGCTCCCACCCTTCAACTTTTTGACAGGTGGAAATCCACAATTAACCTTTTCTTTGACTCAAAGCTCCTACTAATTGTTAAAAAATATAGTAAATTTGGAGTCACAACGCGTAAAACCAGATCCCAAAGCCTTCATTATTGAATATTTTTGATGTGTCATTGTTCATAAACTATGTTCATGAAATGAAAGCATGAATTTAGAAAATTTAGTTAACAGGTTTAGCCTGTACTTCATTTAAAAAATAAACTCAAATAGCACTGGCTTTATGTAACAGGGCTCCAAACCTTAGAAGGCTTCCAGACCTTAACACAACTAACTCCATGATGGAAGTCCCATTCAAGCTGTAGAACTCAACATCTAGACAGCACCACTAGCCGAAATTGAAAACAAAGACCTGACTCATCAAAGGCCATAGTTCTGGGAAGGTCTTTGGCTTCTGTAGTTCTGTTCCTGGGTAACTGTTGATAACTGAAGTGCATCAACCCAGAATATAGGTTTTGTGGTTAAAAGCTCATCCTGAGAAATGATTGGTGCTACACTGGGATATGGAACACCCACTGTAGTTGCCAGCCAGCTAGAAGAGGCATTCTCTTGGCTTAAACCCAGTCTGAGCAGTAGTCTCTGGTGACTACCTTACTTTATATAACTCTTGGAATGAAGAGGGTTAAATGAAATAATATACTTGAAAGTGTTTTTAAAACACTATACTTGAAAGAGGTTCTTAACCTCTATACAATAAAGACTCAATTCCATTCTCTTCTTTGGCCCTCCCAAATGTGACACACATTTGAATGACACACTCATCTGAATGGTGACACACATGCATCTGAATGGTGAGGATCAGATGGTGAGGTTCCTTAAGGCCTTTCCTGGAGGTGGTTTTCAGAAAAGTAGAAGCAGAAGAAGCAAAGGCAAGAGATGACACCCACCTCATACCTGGCAAATCCCTAGCCCTAGGAGGAGTACTATAAAAGGTAGATAGGCTGATTTCCAAGGTCTGTCCTAGGGACCATTTATTCATCAGCTTACAACAGGCTCAGCCCTATGTACCCACCTCCACCCCCATTACTTACCAGGCAGACATGGGTATGCTCTGCACGAAGACATTCAAGCATACTAATTTAAGATTCCCACAGCCTACATGATAATAGTGATCATTACTGCCTTTTAAGTGTGTTGAAACCAAGGCTTAACTGGACAGCACAGCACGACATGCCTCAGAAGGATGTCACACATCCACTGCTGGACCAAGTCCTGTTTAGATGAGGAGCCTTTGTTGGTCCCTTCATTCTGCATCTTCCCTGGGAGTGATTTCTCTTCTTTCTCTTTCTCTGCTTCTATCTTCCTATAAAGCATGCTGTGACATTTCACACAAAGAGCCACATATACAAATCAATTGCAATCAACTGTATTTCTTTCCCAATGTTAAAAGACCCATAAAGGAAAATGCACTTGTTCCAAATACCCTTTTCTGACACTAAATCAACTCTCTGCTTCTTGGTGGTATTTCTGCACAAATTGAGCAGGGCCCGCAAGAGACCACAATTTACCTGTATAAAATCCTGGTTTGCAGGGGCTGTCTAGTTGTGTTAATAAAAATAGCAGATCTGTTGGCTGAATTTTTCTTGAGAGTGAGGGTGGGGTTGGTTGTATCATCATGACTTTTATATCAAATAATAAAGGCACCGGGCAACTAGAACAGGAGCTGGTTGGGGTGAGGTGTGGTATTCTGATCAAGCTGTAGTCAGAAGTCTTCCTTATCCCTATGACCCCAAGGAACATCAGTCAGAATCGTCTTTGGAAATACCCATGTAAGCTCAAGCTATACAAACTTCCAGCACAGAGGACATTGGTGACTTAGTCCCACCCCTATCTGAGGAACTATTAATAATTGATGACTGCTAAGAAAAAGAGTATGTTTTCTTTTAAAGGTGTGGTTTCTGGTAGCTGGAGCACACCCTAGTGGATCACATGCCCCAGAGTATGTAGCTAGCATCAACTGGACTAGACAGATTTTTAAATAAATAAAGACACAAAGTTGGGTGGGTTGAGAATGAAAAATGGATCTGGAAGGGGTGGGGGGGAGGAGGAATATGTAAAATACAATGTATGACATTTTTAAGAAATTAATAAAATGTGTCAAAAGCAGTGAATTACCCAGGACTGGGCCTTCTCAGGGGATACTCCTCAAATCCATTTGACCCCCTCAAATGACTGCATCTCTGATGCCTGTTAGTCCTGTCAGCACCTACTGGAATTTCACAGACTTTGTAGCTGTAGTTACATAATCACTCGCTGGTTCAGTTTGTATTTGGACTTGGTTCGTATAATACAAATACCACTGTCTTCTTAATTAGGTTAGAGACACTGATCCTTTCTTTTTAACTTCTACTCCAATAAGGTCATGGAGATGTTCCTTTATCCCCCTCTTTGTTATTTTTTTTCAGTCCTCACTAACCTTTCTACCACTGAGCCACAGGGGTTGGTGGCAGAGAAGCCAAAACCACGACCAGATTTGCATTCAGAACGCAGACTGCCAACTAATTTTGTTTCTGCGTGAACATAAACAAGGTTCTAGAAGACATAATGAAATCAAGAAGACACCTGATGTGCTTTACATTTTGTTACAGACAGCAATTTTATGTGCCACGTGAAAATGAAGATGGATGATGTCTACTAGGGAGGAAACAGGGAATTCAAAAGTTGACGTTTATGTTTACTTAGCTTAAAGAAGTAGCTTGCCAAGAGACCCCTCTACTACCTAGAAGGCTTCTCCTGGCTGCCTGTGGAGCTCTGAGGGAGATGTCATCATGGTGCCAGACTTGCTGGTCTGGACTTAAGTGATGTAGAAATGGTTGTACACGGGTCAGTAGAGGTATGGAATGGCAGAGTCAGGATAGTTGGGAACACAGCAGCCAGGCACGCGATTTAGCCTAAGTGTTACTCATCTATTTGGTAACATTACAGATTCCTGGGATAAATTAGCTTAAGAAGAGTAGCTTGCTTTGACTCATGGTTTCAAAGATTTTAGCCCACGTTGCTTTGGATCTGTGAAGGCAGCACATCACACGCAAGTGCTTAGCAGAAGAGATGTATTCACCTAATGACCAATAGGGAAATTGGGGGAGGGGAGAAAACAGGAAAGGGAGAGGGGATGAGGAGGTGGAAGGGTGTAGCTGAGATTCCACAGTTCTTGAGTAGGTATATAGTGGATATAGAAGAACCTCACTCCTTCCACTAGGATGTACCTCTTAAGAACTGCATGGTAAGGACCACAGTCCAAGGAGTCTTTGGGTTCACACTAAACAGGAGGGAGGTAGAAAGGTTTCAACTCCAAGGAAATGTCTGAGAGAAAACTTCTGAGATATGTGTGGTTACCAGAAAGGAGATAGACAAAGTAGACAAAGACTAGAGAAGAAAGGAGCTTGGAATGGTGGGAAGGAGGAAGAGTCTGGTAAGCCTCCACGGGGACTCTTGACTGTCTCCACACTAGCCCTACAGGCTTCAGACCGGGCAAGAAATGATGTCATCAGAGCCAGGCTTAAGACAGAAGCTAAGGTAATGATAGGGGCAGTGGGTCCAGGCAGGGAGGGGACCATGAGTGAGGGGCTGCTGCACGACCCAGCCCAGAGGATGGAACCAATGGGCTGGAATCCTTGCTCTTCACAGAACAGTCATTATCTTAGTGGCACGTGTCCCTGAAAACCAAATATTGACTGAGCTTGCATCTTTGTGGCTTTGAAAATGCAAGTTTCGTGAAAATCACTGACACACAAAATTATTCAACATATATTATCTGCTGACTGCTCTGCCGAAGTCGGAAGCGTTTAGTTAGCACAAACAAGATGGATCAAGGAAGGATATTTGGACGGATAGTGCTTCTGCAGACTTACTGATCTTCCCCTATGTCGGCCCTTAGTTCCTTAATGTTCAGATTTGCACTTATCTCTGAAAGGTGGAAGAGTCACCATGGGAATGACTCCAAAAGTTTCAGAATACATCTAATCCACCGGTCACTGTCTACCTAGAAACAAGAGATTAGCCAGGTTGTAATGGAAATGATTGTTTAAAATCTCCTCTGGTGTTTGTCGTGGTCTCGAGTAGGCAGATGATAAAATCATCCCCTTCATCATGCAAGGAATCATAACAACGTGCTGGTACCCCATCTTGAAAAATGCTTCAGGAATGGTTATGCACAAGAAATGTGGGCTCTGCTGGAAATCAAGGAGATTGTATGCACTAGGGGGAGGGAGGCAGGCAGAGATTGAGGGCCAAATTGCGACTCATTGGCACAGCACATATTTTTCCAATATAAAAGCAAATGGAGAATCCGTAAATAAATTGACTATATAAAAGTGTCCCTTTATATTACTCCCTCACCTTTCTAAGGGGAAAACAAAAAGGAGAGGGGAAAAAAGGCATTGGGTTTTTTTCTTCTCATAGCCCTAGTATAAAAATATCATTTCTTCTGGATGATTTTATAGTACCAACAGCAGTCCATATCTATTTAAAATACATATGCAGCGTCACATGCAGATCTCCCCCCACACAAACTCACACAAATGATCCAGTAACTAGCATCAGTCCAACTGCAGAAGCAGCTGCCTCATAATTACAGCCTCTCATCTCACGTGTGGGAAACAAGTTGTGGCGTTTGGGAAAGGTCTGCAAAAATAGGTGTCAGACCTTAACTAATAGTGATTGTCCCTCCATTCTACTGTAATTTACATTTAATTCACACATTTCATTTCCATTTAAAATATGATTACAGTGTTTTGAAGCACATCTCACCTGTCCCCTCGAATTACAGGAGGATGAGAATAACAGGGAACAGCAGGCACCAGGAAGGCGGTGCAGCCCTTGGCACTGGGGTCGGTACATTCACTGCCTCTCAGAGGTCACAGGGGAGAGCTGTGGGTGAGAGGAGGGAAGCAGAGTTGGGGAGGAAGGCCAAGAGGGAACAGGGATTGGGAAGATAAGGAGCTCACCAAGAGGAGTAAAGATCCTGTCTCCAAGGGCTCCCTGTGTACTTGGACAGAGCTGTTATGTCCTAGCAGAGCACCTGTCCTTCATTTCATTTATTGCAGGTTCATGAACTACTACTAAATACATGCGGCCAACAGAAAGCAGACATTTAGGCTTCTCTACCCTGGAGACAGCAGGAGAAAGAGAGGAAGGAAGAAGGCCTGGACTTCTTATGCGTTGATGCAGAGAGGCCAGAATGCCCAATGGATATATGACACCTCCTTGGAGCTGAAGAGATGGCTCAGTGGTAAACTCTGTGCTCTTCCAGAGGATCCGGGTTTGAGTCTCAGCACCAACAGATGTTATGATCTCTCTTCTATTGCAGAGAGTCGGTGAATTATTTTCTACTCCTCTTGTAGCTAGCTGTGGTCATGGAACTAGTTTTACCACTGGAATATAAACAGAAGTTGTATGTTAGTTCTAGGCCTATGTTAAGATACTCCCTATTCTATGCTGCTTTTCTGATAACCAATCAGAGATGAACAGTTTAAAGGATGAGGTACAACTAAAGGACAACCACACCCACTAAGAAGATAAATGGTGCTTCTCTGGACCACTTCATGAAGGAAGTCTGCTCATTAACCAAGAACAGCCAAGCAATGTCATTTTAACAACTTTCTAATTTGGGGGAGAACTGGAGTGTTCAAGTTTGTTTACTGTAGCTTCTAGTATTGCATTAACCAACGAACTTGCCTAACAATCATTTTTCAGCCCACTACGATCTTATATACTTAATATATAAGAAATGGATTTCTGATGTCGACCATAGTTATACATGCCTGTAATTTCAGCACTTGGAAGGCAGGGGCAGTATGATCACTTCAAGTTTGAAGCTAGAATTGTCTATGTAGAAACTTCCAGGCCAACCAAGCTATACAAACACACAGAAATCAAATGAAAAAAAAATAGGTTTCTATGAGGCTACCGGTGTTTCCTTGTTACCTAATTCAATGGATACCTTTTGATCTATTCTACTCACACCCCAGAGCACAGTTGTCTGCACCTTTATTCTTCTTTGGTTTCCAGGACACTATAAATTCTTTCAAGTTTCCGTCCCTCTACCTGTTTCTGAGTCCTCTTAATGGAGTTCCATCTCTGATACCTACCCTCAGATCTCTACAAATGGGACTTTGACGTCCACTCATGTTGAGTTACCTGGAACTAAATTCACACTCACCACCAATACTGGGGAAACAGGATGGAAAATGACATTAAAACTTCTTTCAGATATCTCAAGGCAGGCAGTTCAGACTGAAGTCTTCCTGAAAGAATGTAAATGAACAAGGGGAACCTGCCAGCACCCTAGCTTTTTCCGGAGACCACATTTAGAGTTGCCGGACAGTGAAAGAAAATGCTACCCAAATACATTACCAAGTTCATGAGGCAGAAAGAAAAGCAGAAGATGACTTGGATATACAGTAAAATACCAAGGAAGGAGTTACATAGAGAAAAGGATGAGTCCTTGGATACACAGTAATTAATATGGAGGCAATCTTGGCAACATCACTGGGTAGGCAAAGAATGGCTGTTAGAATACTATGAGCTAAATAATTTCCTGCAATCGCAAAAGGCTATACTATATGCAAGCCCTAATCAACCAGGTTAGCAAGACCTGACTACTCAGGGCGTTCAGTAGAGATTCTTCAGGGATCACACTAAATAAGTACGAATGCATCGGCTCTAGAATAAAGGGTGCGTTAAGCCTGGCTTTATGCAGCTCAGATAAGCTTGCATGAGTTGAGCTTATCAACAAGGAATTGTAATTTCTTCATATCCTAAAGGTTCATACAATGAAATCTAGAGAGTTAACATTACATTATGAATATCTGTCACCCAATAAAAAGCATTACACCCGACATCAAGGAAGCAGACAGAGGCTGTTACAGAGATCCACAATGGTCAAATGCAGAGATAAGTGACTGTGTGTGTGTGTGTGTGTGTGTGTGTATGTGTGTATGTGTCCAGAACTACAACACAACAAGGATACCTAAAGCTCAAATAATCTCAGAGAGATGGGGTTTCAAGAGCCACAGGACCAGGCTACCTGCTGGGAAATAGCATCTTCTAGATGTGGCATAAATGCTGCACCTGTGAAATCGCAACAATATGGTTGCCTAATCTAGACAGCATAAAAATAAGACTGGTCAACATGACTGTGTGAATGAGGGAGAATTTTACAAAGCCCTCACCCCTGGATGAAGAGCTGTAGACAATCAATGAAGGGCTGCAAAGACGGGAAGTCAGTTCTCTCCAGGGATGAGATCCAATAGGATATCGTTATCCCAATTTGTCATGCCTAAACACAAAATTTGACAACCTAGACGAAACATTCCAATTCATAAGCATTAAGTAAACTTAATAGGTGTTGTGTTTGTGTCTCCATGTATAAAACAGTAACTATCTTATTGCATTTTGACCAGTTGTAGACCTCTGTAACAGCCTCTGTCTGCTTCTTTGATGTCGGGTATAATGCTTTTTATTGGATGACAGATATTCATAATGTAATGGTAACTCTCTAGATTTTATTGTATGAACTTTTAGAATATGAAAAAGTTACAATTTTAAAGTGAATTGGGGAGAAGATGGAAAGAGTTGGGGGAGAAGGAAGGATCAAAAAATAATATAAATACGCACCTATGTGTGAAATTCTCAAAAATTAAAATTATATTTTGTAAATTAAATGATAATGAAAAGAATAACAAGAATCTTAAGGAAGAAGAGCAAGAATGCCATTATAAGTTGAGGAAAGATTATTTTCTACTGCAAATTAACTAGAAGCAGTACCAACCAGAGGATAATAGAGAACCTTTTTATACTAGAAATAATTATCAGTCTACATAGAAAAGAATGATTCAAAGGTAAAGATGTTGCCCAGAAGTTGGGAAAACTCACCACTAGAACTGCACAAGCTGTGCAAAAGAAAAGCTTTCAGGAAGAAATGAAATGAAAGCAGATCTGCACAAAATACACAAAATCCCAGAAAAGATACATATGTGGCTAAGTATGAAAGACATAAGTAACAAAAATGGATTTTGAAAGATAGAGCATCACTGCAGATCCTACAAATGTTTATAGAAAATAATAACATATTTGGTATAACTTTATATAAAATTAAGACAGCCCAGATAAATGTTCAAATTCAATATGTAAACAATGTCACACACTTAACTACAAATAAGTTAACTTATTATACGAATAAGTTCACAGAGTTCAGGATCAAAATACAAAAAGCAATATGCATTTTATAGTTACAAGGACAATTTGAAATTAAGGTGAAAAAAAACCCCTGACAAATATGTAGTATACATACAAAAGAGCACAAGAAAGTACTCTAAAATTATATGATAAGTATAGAATAGTTAGAGGACATAAATCACTGAACACACACAACCTACTAAAAATACATCAGAGAAATGAAAAACAAAACAACAAAATACAAACAGAAAACCCAAATAAAAGCAGAAATCACAAATCCCCTACCCAAGAAAAAGTTCAGAATCTGATGGCTTCATAGGCAAAGTTTATATATCATTTCAAAATTAATTAAACCCAGGGCTGGAGAGATGGCTCATGGGTCAACAGCACTTGGTGCTCTTGCAGAGGCCTGAGTTCAGTTCCTAACACTCACATGGCAACACACAACCATCCTCCAGCCCTAGAATAGCTAATGTTTCCTTCTGACATCCATAGGCACCAGGCACACATGTGGTACACACACACATGCAGACAGAACATTCATACGCTGAAAGTTTTAAAAACCTAATAAAAAGAAATCCATTCCAGTTTTTATCAAACTGTCTCCTCTCCTCTCCCAAGGAGGGACTGAGAGAGTTGAAGAGGAAGAAACTTGACCAAACTCACTCTACAAGGTCAGTTTAAACCTAATCCAAGGAACAAACAGAAAGAAAACCATAGGACAATAACACCAAGAACATAGATGCAAACATTCTCAATGAAACATACTGCAAAACAAATCTAACACACACCAAGAAAAGCATACACTAAGATTATATAGAGTGTTCTCCAGAATACAAGCAGCATGCCATGTATGCAAATCAATAAAAGTAATAAAGACAATCCACAACTGCAACAGAATGAAGCTATTGGATCATTTTAATAAATGTAGAAATGTTTTTTTTATAATGTTCAACATATTCCTGGGACAAAATCAATAAGTGAGCTATTGCAAAAATAGAACACAATAAAGGCGAGTATGAGAGCCTCACAACCAACATCATACTTCATGGGAAAACCTGGAAGCCATTTCCTCGAAAATATCTATTTTCATTACGTTGATTCAACACAGAGCGGAAGTCCTAGTGAACCAGGAAAGAGGAAGGGACAGGACAATGAAGTGGGAAAGGAGCAATCATACTATTCCTGCCTCTGGGAAGGACTGTGTATGGAAGAGCCACGCCACTAACTCACCACTTCAACTGCTCAGGAAACCTGATGTACGGTATGAGGATAAGACTGGACCCTTACCTCTAATCATGTGCAAAACTCAACATGAAATAGGTCGGAAGCCTAGGCGTATGTCCAGATGCTATGAAAAGATAGTGCCAATACTTCAAGGCAGCCAAAGTTTGGGGATAAGACCCCAAAAGCACAGGGACAAAATAGACAAAAAGGGATAATATCAAACTAAGAACCCTGTCCACCAAGGACTGCTATCAACCAAGTGTAAAAGCTCAGAACCTCCTGAAGACGAACGATCTCAAATCTAGTTCCTAATGAAATGATTTTTATCAATGCTATGATCTTTTCTGCTATTTAAAAAAAATTAAAACCAAGAAGACTAGCCACAAACTGCCAGGTTGTACATTTATGTAACAATACTTATCTGGAATACAACTTAATAGTAAGAAAAGTCTACACGAAATAAGGGACTAAAGGTTGGGTCACACCACTCATAGGAGAAATTTAACACCATCAGTTGGTGCTACAATAAAATTAGAACCACTACCAGTTCACACCAAGAAAGACTAAGATTAGAAGGGTTGACAAGTGACAACCACTGAGCCATCTTCCTTTAAATTTACTTTAAAATAAACAAAATTTGATTTTTTTTTTATCTCTCACTCCTTATATTTTCAGAATCAAGGCCAACATACTGAATGGTTTACACTGAATGATCCTGTGTGGTCCAGTCCCACGAGTGTCTCCATCCCGTCTCAGCACTCATTACTCTCCACAAATTAGTTATGCCTCTCCCTTTTCGAAAAGAAGTAACCTCTTAAAACTCCAGAACTGCTCTTTTCCCAGCCAGAATTAATCATTAATTGCTAATTAATGGCATTGTCTCATTGTGTGGCATGTGCAGTTTATGTTGTTTAATAAGTAGCAAAGTGGTTGGGTCTTGTTTGCTGTGTTTTAGCACCGTATTGCTGTTTTATAACAACTTCCTTCTAGCTGCACTGTTTACTTCTGAACAGTCATAACAACTCCCACAAATAAAATCCAGGCTGAACTCCATGATATCTTTATCTAACTCACATGCCAACTAAGTTACAGGGCTCCATATCAGCTGCCTGACCGAATGTATCAAAACCATCACTGTCAACCGAATTTGCCATCTTCCTAACCATTTCCAGAACTCAGAACTGGATCCACCATTCACCTTCTTCACAATGAAGTGAGTGCCCCTCCTCCCAGCCTCTTCTTTGTTCCCCATAGCCAACTCAACTGGGTGAACTTGCTACTAGTTTAATTCTCTTCCTCCCCATCCTCCCATCTAATACAAGCGTCATGTCACACTTTGATTGCTGATATAGCTTCCTAACCAATATATCCCACATGTTTTCTTATCACTAGTAGTGAAATATCTGTGCTATAGTCAAAATAAATCTTTTGATTTTTAGATATGAGTAAGTCACTGTACCTCCCAGATACTGTACAGCCTACACATACCTCACCAAGCCCACCCCAACTTTCTCTACAAAGTACATCTTTCCTATGCAAAAATAATCCCTTCTCTAAGTGCATGGGTTGTTTTCTAACCTCGGAAACTCATAATCAAAATTTTAGTGGGTCATCACTGACCATAAATAGTTTGTCTCAGTTACTCCCTTATTCACCCATTCATTGATGAATTTTGATATGAGATACAATAAATATTTATAATCCCATGCCAAACAAAAGTAGGAAGTTTAATAATAATCTACATAACAAGTCTGCTGATGCAAGCTTATAATCCCAGCTACTCAAGAAGTGAAAGGCAGGAGAATCGTGAATTCTAAGCTAGCCTGGATTACAGAGTGGAGGTCAGCCTGGGCTACAGAGTGAGTGCAGAAGGCCAGTCTAGATCACTCAAAGAGATCGTGTTTCACAATAAAAAGGTTTTGAGCAGTCTTAGGATGTATGTACTTGGTGGTCTAGCATATTCAAGGCCACAGGTTCAAATCCCAGGACTGTAAAACAGCCATCATCACTGTCTTAGTCCAGGTTTCTATTCCTGCAAAAAAAAACAAAACAAAACAAAACAAAACAAAAAAAAAACCCATGACCAAGAAGCAAGTTGGGGAGGAAAGGGTTTATTTAGCTTACACTTCCACACTGCTGTTCATCACCAAAAGAAGTCAGGATTCAAGTAGGTCAGGAAGCAGGAGCTGATGCAGAGGCCATGGAGGGGTGTTCCTTACTGGCTTGCTTCCCCTGGCTTGCTCTGCTTGCCTTCTTATAGAACCCAGGATTACCAGCCCAGGGATGGCACCACCTACAATGGGCTTGGCTCTCAATCCTTGACCACCAGTTGAAAAGAAAATGCCTTGCAGCTGGATCTCATGGAAGCATTTCCTCAAGGGAGTCTCCTTCCTCTGTGATAGCTTCAGTTTGTATCAAGTTGACACACAAAACCAGCCTACAATAACCTCCCATCAATCCCACCTGGCTACCAGCCCCAGGTAAGCATCACCTTAAACCTTCTCTTCTTCATTCTTTTATGTTACTAATTAAATAGTTTATCATATTTACATAATACATACACATGCACATATGTACACGTATACATATATGTATATGTATCCACAGGTATAATATATTCCTATTCCTGTAAAATATATACTAATATATACATTCTTAAAACATTTGTTTACTGCATAATAATGGAGTCATACATCCCTAAAATAAGTTTAGCTGTAGTCTGCTTCAAAATAATAGATTCATACTGTATGTGCTTTTTGGACTTGCTTTCCATTTGTCTTTATATCAAGATTTTAAGGACTTAAGGCTGACTAAGCCTGTGCCATGTCACAGTCATTCTTACAGTGTGACTACTGCATTGCTTCCCACGTATGAAATCAGCCCAGTTGCTGCTGCTGTGGCTGAGTACTTGAGAGTACGCCACCTCTCATAAGCATGAATTTGACTCATGCTTCTGTAGAATGCAAAAGGCAACAACATGGTTGCAGACCCTGGCAGGGAAGCTTCAAGCCTCATAGTTCTATGGAGGAAAATGGAGAGGGAAGCAACACAGGAGACAGGAAGTAAATGGAATCAAATGTACCCTTTGACCAGAACACCAATCCTACAAGAACTATGCCATTCCCACAATTATGACGTCATTCCACTCATGACGGCAGAGGTCTCCTGCTATAACTGCTGCTCAGAGACCCAACCCCTCATGTTACAATGTCAGTTTAATCTGATAGGAGTTTTGTAGAAGACCTTGGAGCTATGTCCTGTGAATATACCACAGTTTATCAGCTTTCCTATGGATCACCAAGCACACTGCGTCCTGGTTTCTCTTTTTCTCTTACCTGGAATTGAACTCACTCTGTAGCCCAGGCTGACCTTCAACTGTAGTCCAGGCTATCCTAGAACTTGTTCTCATAACAGCACTGGTATGAACGTTTCTAAATATGTCCCCTTGGTCTATATTCCAAGGCATAGGGAAGTATGGCTCAGGAAGTAATCCCTGGTTGGTTGACAAAGCACTTGCCCATCTTCACATTCTGGCCAGAGTCTGCAGTACTTGGTGTTGCCGGCCATTTAATCATTGCCAGTTAAATGTTGTAAAATAATATCGAAATCACCCAGCTGCCAATTGCTCTGGACAAGCCCATGGGTTTATTTTATTCTTCATTCAGAGCCCTTTGCTCCTCCTCCTCCTCTTCTTCCTCCTCCTCCTCCTCCTGCTCCTCCTCCTTCTGCTCTTTCTCCTCCTCCTGCTCCTCCTTCTGCTCTTTCTCCTTCTCCTCCTCTTCCTCCTCCTCCTTCTCCTCCTCCTGCTCTTTCTCCTCCTCCTGTTCCTCCTCCTCCTTCTGTTCTTTCTCTTCCTCATCCTCCTCCTTCTGCTCTTTCTCCTCCTCGTCTTCCTCTCCCTCCTCCTCTTCTTCCTCCTTCTTTTTCCCCATTTCCACAAAACTGCGTGTGCTTTTTCACTGGTTTATGAGAACCCTTTGTGTACTCTGATTCTAATTCTTTGTAGTTTGTAGCTGTTAGAAACCATCGGTCTACACAGACCTTTTACATCCTGCCTGGATGAGATGCCTTTCCCTTCCTATTTCACCTAAGAAACTGCTGGCCCATCCTCGGATTTTCGCTCCACTGTCACTCCCTCAGACAGGCTCCTCCACTACTATCACTCCCTCAGACATGCTCCTCCAGCTTCTCCGATTCGGTTGAATCTTGCCATTTTGTGTTTTCGTGGACCCAGGGGATTCTTCCCATTTCTTCAGTCCTAATCTTTATGTGTGTATTCCAATGATGTTTTGGGGACATGCTTAGAGAGGAAGATGCATCTATATTTTGCTTACAGTTTAATCTACTACACCTGACATTTTTCCTGGTGCCAGGGATAGAACCAAGGGCCCCACAAACGCTAAGTACATGATCCACCAGTGAACGACACCTCAGCCCAACAAATATTCTTAGATAAACAAATAAATGCTGCATTTTGTATATGTGTTGTTTCACATCTGCTTAAACTGCAGTCTTGGCCAAGCACTTAACCCATCTTTTTCTCTGCCTCGCACATTCACTGCCTTGCTTCAGTCGCTTACAAAGTGCACTTGTGTTTTCTATAAGCAGTCATAGGCCCAAGGTAAGAAGTTAGTGCTCACATACTTCGAGAAACTTTTAATCTCATGAAAGAAAGGGGGTACGATAAAGAGAACCAAGATCTAAAAGACACCCAAGAAGGTTAAAGAAGGTTAGTAGAAACAACCCAGTTCCTAGTTTACAAGGGAGCTAGGATTCTGTCTTAACACATGCCAAGACGACGGTATGAACAGTATTTGGGTTTGTGTTTCAAATGCAGTTTGAGTTGAAGGGGCTGGAGCCCATTTTGGAGGGATGTTGGTGAATGGGATGTGGCCTCCAGCAAAGGGAGGGCGGACACGAGCAGACCTGTTGCATAGCTCTCTCGTTACCTGCAGAAGCATCCCTCGCTGCTTCGTAGTTAGAATGACCTGGGCATCCCTCCAGCCACATCTTTTGCTGCCTGATGTTGCAACAGCCAGGTCCTCTAGACAGGTCTTTGAAAGACCACTCAGGGCCATCTCTGACTCTATCCCTTTTTGCCTTTACATCAGCCCTGATACTGCTGCAAACACGTTTATGGGCTCTCCACAGACATTGATTTATAGGTTCTTTCTCATTTGTGTCAAGAAGGTGAAAAAAATGGTAGAAAAATACTGTCAAATTCTATTTCTACCAGGGCATCCCTCTGGAGGAGAGCCCAGCTGGGGTGGACAACTGGCCACCAGAGGTTGACTTTTTATACTTCAACTGGAAAAAAAAACATGTCTCAGGTATCTTCACAGTCTCCTTCTCTTTAGGTTGGCAAACGCTTTGACCATTTTGAAGTATTATTTCCCCCTTTAGGACAATGTACTTGAGTCTGGGTACTTTCTGCTTTGTTTACCCAGTAATCATTTCGGCAAGAGGGATGCATGCACCTGTTCAACAGGCCCATTAGACTCTGAATTGCTTTTCTCCTGAGCGGAGGCATAGAGGAAAACTAGCCTTGGCACTCAACACACATTACAGCAGAAGAGAACATTACAAAGGAGGCCACACAAGATACAATCTCAAGCTACACCCTAAGTGGCTGGGGTTGAGAGACAGAAGGCTAGGGTTCCCAAGAGGGAGGGAGCCAGCCCAAGGTAAAACTGCCAATCAGTTATGAGCTGGACTTATGATCACAGCTAGCATAAGTGTGTCTCAAGCCACACTGGGCTCCATCTTGTTATAGAAAGAAGCAACTAAGAAAAGATAAGGATGTCAGTAGAGGAAGGACATGAAATGGCAGGTTTAGAGAAGTCTACATACCCTTCTCCCCCATCCTAAAGGCTCCCTTTGCATCTTATGGCTGAGTGAAGGGACCAAGGAGAAAGCCTCCAATGGGGCTAGTGGAAGGGGGAGTTCAGAGAGACAAAACGGGGAGAGATGGAGAGATACACTCTTTGCTCTTTGCAGCAAAGAGTTGCTCTTCTGCACAGGACTCGCTCTTCGTCCCCATCTCTCTTCTCATAAATCCAAAGACTGTTTGGATTCTTGGAGGAAAGGGATAGACAAATGGCAACTTCTCCTCAGGCCTCCTCCACCCTGATGCTCATGTTGGAAATGGAGAGACAGGACCATCCAGTTTAGTGTCTCTGTGTGTGTGTGTGTGTGTGTGTGTGTGTGTGTGTTGCTGTTGTTCCAAGTGTCAGAGTCACAGCCCAACACAGAAGCTGCTCCCGGGCCCCGGTGACTTACTTTGTCATCTGCCGCCTCTCGTGCAGGTGCGTGCATTTTAGCTGGAGGTGCCCAGGCATGGCAATCGCTCTCCCTGTGCCCATACATTATCAGTATTTTTAACATGTGGCTTTCCAAGCAGGTAATGCATTTGCAGAGACAGTGATCTTTCATTGGGAGATTACAATGATTTGTGTTCCCTGTCTAAACTCCGGCATAAATTTCAGAGGCAGCGAGGCATTGGCTTGTGTCAGGAGCTGCTTTTGGAGACATGGCAAGCTATCTCTGCAAAGCTCGGGCTCCCAGCCATTTGTCCTGGTTAGGAAATGGCTTTCAAAGTCTTCCTTTTGCCTCACTTTTATTTTCTTTCTTTGAAATTGCTCGTCCGGCCAGTCACACTCAGGCCTCAAGTTGCTTCCTGGGCTGGTCCTAAAGGAAAACCATCAAGCAAATCAGCTGGCTTCCCTGGCCCCCTGGCTCTCTGGTTTCACTGAAATTCATAGTGTGGCCAAGTGACTGGAGCTCCTAGGCCTGCTTCCTCACCAGCAAATTGGGAATTGCAATCTCTTCTTCTTGAGGCAAATGGGAGAATTAAACACGGAAGTGTAAATGAGATTCCTCCCACACACCTAGAAAATTGTAGCTGAAACCCATGCAATTGTCCCCAATTACATGCCTACCTCAGGCCTTCGTTGAACAGTTCCTTCATTACATCCCACTGTTTCCAGATCACTCTGAAATTCCCCAAAGTGTTTGTAGATGAGATGAATAAGTCTGTCTGCCATGTGTACTAGTCTGCTAGGGCAGATGTAATAAGGCAACATCTGCTGAGAGGCCTAAACAATGGAGACTTATTTCCTTGCAGTTCTGTAAGCCGGGGACTCAAGCTCACAATGTAGGCAGGGCTGGTTTCTTCTGGAATTTTTTCCCCATCAGCTTGCAAATGGCCATGTTGTTCCTGTGGCTCCATGCGACACTCTGCCCTGTTAGCCATCTGTGTCTTCTTCATATTGGATTAGGGCTCACAAGGCAGCCTTGTTTTTTGACTTTTCAAACCTTTAGGGAGTGCATCACCAGGCAGTTGCATACTAAGGCATTTTTGAATTTGGAAGAAGTAGATAGGGAAGCAAATTTACCTGTAGCATCACATGATAGTTGATGTGTGACTTCAAGGGCAACTCAAAGTCGGAGTAACAGTGAGAGACTCCCCACCACCAAAATCACAGTGTAGTCTGTGTCACCAGAGTGCTATTCAGAATCCAGTCATGGTCATCACCTGCCACTCCCAACTCTATAATGGAAAATCTAAGAGGTAAGAACACAAAAGGGTCTTAATGTCTCATCGCAGAAGGTGAGTGTGAGAAAGCTAGAGCGCCATTGTATGGCTCCCAACTACCCCTGGGTAACTATAGACATGGAATGGATAGACACACCACATAACTACAGAAGACTGCCCTAGGGTGACTCAGTATTACAGACATGGGCTGGATAGACTGCAAAACTACAGAAGGCTGATGTAATTGCAGAGCTGTACTACATCTAAACATTAAGGAATGAGAGAGAGAGAGAGAGAGAGAGAGAGAGAGAGAGAGAGAGAGAGAACTCAAAACCATAAAACCAGCCCAGACTAACACAGACTAGACAACCACTGAATGTCTTTTGCCTCGTGTTAATGTCATCACTAAATCCATAGTTTTGCGAAATGCTTCCATCATTTTGCATCTGGTACAAGGGCACACCCAAAACCCCACACAAGACAGAAACGTTGAGTAAACTCCATTTGGGAAAAATCCCAACCCATTCCCAGAATTCCTTTCATAGAATTCCCCCCTCCTTTTCTTTTTTTTGACTCTAGAATCGGTACTCCTCCCCACCCCCACGACCTTCAATCAGCCAAGCTAACCAAAATCCTGCATCTCTCTTAAGGAGCTTGATAAAACTTTCTCCCAATTCCATACTTTGTCTCACCTCTGAATTCTTTCCCTGTCTGTGACAAGAACTCAACTTACTCTCCACCAAAACTCAATGAAATGATTCCTGTGTAGCCCTGGCTCTCCAGAAACTCACTCTGTAGACCAGGCTGGCCTCGAACTTAGAAATTCACTTGCCTCTGCCTCCCAAGTGCTGGAATTAAAGGCATGGGCCACCACTGCCCAATGAAATGATTCCTAATGATATTCTGCTATACTCATAGACCAGTGCCCAGGCCAAGTGTCCTCTGAGAGGCCTCACCCAGCAACCAAAGAGAGCAGATGCAGAGACCCACAGGCAAACATCAGGCAAAACTCTGGGAACAACACAGAAGAAGGGGGGGGGAGGATTGTAGGATGCAGAGAAGTTGAGGACACCATGAAAACACAACCCATAGAATCAACTAAGTGAGGCCAGTAAGGGCTCACCAAGACTGGAACAGATATTGCAAACCTTGTATGGGCCTAAACTAGGTTCTTGGCATATATGTTACACATATATTGCAGGTTGGCATTCTTGTGGGACTCCTAACAGTGTGTGTGTGTAGGGGGGATTTCTCTGACTCTTTTGCCTGCTCTTGGGATCTCTTTCCTCCTACTGGGTTGTTTTGTCTAGCCCTGATGTAAGAGTTTGTGTCGGGTCTTATTGTAAGTTGCCATTCTGTGTTCAGTTGATGTCCATGGGAAACCTACTTTTTTCTGAAGAGAAACAGAAGGGGAGAATATCTTGGGGAGAGGGAAGGTGGGTGGGTAATGGGTTGGGAGGAGTGAAGGGAAGGGAAATTATGGTCAGGATTAATGTATAAGAGAAGGATAAATTAAGAAAAAAAAGAACTTAGAAATAGGGGAAATCTTAGGGTTGTTTTGATTTGCATTTCCCTAATGACTAATGAAGTTGAGCATTTTTGAAGATGCTTCTCCGCCATCCGAAGTTCTTCAGGTGAGAATTCTTTGTTTAACCCTGTACCCCATTTTTTAATAGGGTTGTTCGGTTTTCTGGAGTCTAACTTCTTGAGTTCTTTATATATATTGGATATTAGCCCTCTATCTGATGTAGGATTGGTGAAGATCTTTTCCCAATTTGTTGGTTGCCGATCTGTCCTCTTGATGGTGTCCTTTGCCTTACAGAAACTCTGTAACCTTATGAGGTCCCATTTGTCAATTCTTGCTTTTAGAGCATACGCTATTGGTGTTCTGTTCAGAAACTTTCTCCCTGTACCGATGTCCTCAAGGGTCTTCCCCAGTTTCTTTTCTATTAGCTTCAGAGTGTCTGGCTTTATGTGGAGGTCCTTGATCCATTTGGATTTGAGCTTAGTACAAGGAGACAAGGATGGACACCAGTCAGAATGGCTAAGATTAAAAATTCAGGAGACAGCAGGTGTTGGAGAGGGTGTGGAGAAAGAGGAACACTCCTCCACTGCTGGTGGGGTTGCAAATTGGTACAACCACTCTGGAAAGCAGTCTGGCGGTTCCTCCGAAAACTGGGCACCTCACTTCCAGAAGATCCTGCTATACCACTCCTGGGCATATACCCAGAGGATTCCCCACCATGTAATAAGGATACATGCTCTACTATGTTCATAGCAGCCCTATTTATAATTGCCAGATGCTGGAAAGAACCCAGGTATCCCTCAACAGAAGAGTGGATGCAAAAAATGTGGTATATCTACACAATGGAGTACTATTCAGCCATTAGAAACAATGAATTCATGAAATTCTTAGGCAAATGGATGGAGCTAGAGAACATCATACTAAGTGAGGTAACCCAGACTCAAAAGGTGAATCATGGTATGCACTCACTAATAAGTGGTTATTAACCTAGAAAACTGGAATACCCAAAACATAATCCACACATCAAATGAGATACAAGAAGAAAGCAGGAGTGGTCCCTGGTTCTGGAAAGACTCGGTGAAACAGTATTTGGCAAAACCAGAACGGGGAACTGGGAAGGGGTGGGAGGGAGGACAGGGGAAGAGAAGGGGGCTTACGGGACTTTCGGGGAGTGGGGGGGGCTAGAAAAGGGGAAATCATTTGAAATGTAAATAAATTATATCGAATAAAAAAAATAACAATAAAAAAAAAAGAAATAGGGGAAGAGGCCCCAAGGTCTCTCTATCCTTGAGACAACCCAGCCTTCACTTTCCAACAAAACTGTTGATTTAGAAGGGTGTTTGCCAGTTCTACAATCACCCTGCTTACAGAGGCAGCTTGGCTCCTGCATCAGATGTGTAGAGAAAGCACGTTATATGTGAGTTGCCTCCTGCCTAGCCATCTCTCTTTGCCTCCTTTTATCTGACACAGTAAATGTCACTCACCAAGTGGCATCTGAAAGATAATGATGATGACTTGAGAAGTTTCCCCATACTAAACGTAACTGAACCATTTCCCTGCAGCTTAGATCTGTTAAATAGAAGATCCTTTGTACCTACCCTGTCAGATGCAAACATTTCAAAGAAACAATGGATAAAAGAGAACATTTGTGCTGTCTGCAAAC
The DNA here is from genome assembly GCF_947179515.1 of Apodemus sylvaticus. NCBI lineage: Eukaryota > Metazoa > Chordata > Mammalia > Rodentia > Muridae > Apodemus > Apodemus sylvaticus. Next base: position 24,096,047 of record NC_067489.1, read on the forward strand.
ACTCGGGAAGAAGATAACTTAACTGGTGACCTCAATGGACCAAGAGGCCAACCATGAAAATTCAGAGCTAACAGAGACTTGCATCAAAGGTCCTGGGGGAAAATGATACCAGTAAGCCAATGGAGTTTGCCCCCACCTGACTCTGAGGACCACGGCCATTTTGTGTGTTTCCAAGCAGAACGTGCACAAGTATATCTACGTATAGACAGTTAGACTGACATGATGGATCAATAGATAGATGATAGAGATGATAAATAGATGTGGTAGATGAATGATAGACAGATGACAGAAAGATGATAGATGAGATAGAAAGACATGATAGTAGATAGATGTGAAAGATAGATAAAATAGATGTGATAAATGGTAAAAAGGCAGGCAGACAGATAGACAGACAGACAGACAGACAGATTGATTATAGATAGAGCTCTATTCTGACACTATTTATCCCAACATTCCCCAGTTTTTGAGTCATAAGAGTGAGTAAGTATTTTGGAGACAGAAACTAGTTAATGGTTTTCCTGAGTTAAGTGGGAAGCAGCAGTGGACTAGAAGAGCAAGTTCTGGGTGCACCCCTGCAGGTCTTTGACCCTGACACTAGTCAAGCCTCTTTCTTTTCTAAAGTTAGGGTCTCACGATGTAACCCAGACTCTCCTTGAACTCACAGTTCCCCTATTTTAGCCTCCAGTGGGGGGGGAGGGGAATTACAGGTTTGTGCTACTACACCCACTGGCCAAGCCCCTTAACTCCCTATTTCTAGCTTCCTCAGAGGCTGATGGAGTTTTTGAAAGTATGGCTTACATGTAAGAGAGACCTCATCTAAATCACTCATTAAGTACGTGACATCGGAAGTTATCTGTCATCCTCTCTAAGAGGCTCTTGCCAGGGCTATAAACAAAGGTGATGATGTCTACTGACCTCTCAGGGTGCCGTATAAGACAATGAGGTCACATATGCACAGGCACTATAACCTTACCTGGCATTTGGTTTATCTTCTTGCCTGGAGCAGCCAAAAGGGATGGTTGGTTACAACCAATGTCTTAGGCTTCATGTACAAGACATGGTGATAGAACCACTGCCTGTCCCAGTTACTCTCAATATAAAGTCCCATTCTCCTTTGTTTCTGTTCTTCCTCCTCTGGGACCAGGCAGAGTCTGCAAAGACAGACACTCAGGGGGCACTAATCACCAGCTCTAGCTCCTGGGAAGGATAGAAGTATTTTCTGACTGTGGCCAGGCAGCTGGTGCTTCCCACAGGGCCAGCTTTGGCCAGTACGATCAGCATCTCTTCCACAGCCTAGGTACTTTCTCAACTTAGTGTCTGCAGGCTCTATGTCATGGAAGCAGGCCCAGCATCTCTAAATGTGACTTCGTCTTCTTAATGTTCCCTGTGGGCACATCAGGCTGCAGGGAGGCTGGATGAGAGCCTAAAATGGAAGAAGAGACAGGAGAGAGGGAGAAGAGAAGGTCAGTTGAATGGGGGAAAGATAGGTCCTGTGCAGTACTCAGCCCCAAAGCAGCAGCATAGGGTGAAGATGTTGCCTTCCTGGGAGTCAGCACCTAGGAAGAAGCCAGCATTCCCAACTGTTGATGATGGAATAAATGACTACCCAGACCCTAAGATACTTCAAAGATTTGCCCCAGTTGACCTCACTAGCTCCCTCACTAGCTCTTGGTTTATTACATTTCTTCGTGCCTCTGTTGGCCTGCCAAAATCAGCCGAGCAGACTTACATCATGATTCTCTGGTAAGTCTATCTATCAGTACCTCCAGAGCAGAGACTGTTTAATGCTTAGTTCCGAGCGCTTTGAAACTTACAATGAAATAGCTCCATAACCATTTGTTAATTTGATTAAAGACAGCATGCCCACTAGTGCTCTGCCCCTTTTTTTCAGACTCCCAGGTTTCTTGGGACATTAAGATCAGGTCAAAGCCATCCTTTTACTCATCAGATCACTGCCTTTTACTGTAAGGGTTAGCTGCTTGTCCCAGAGGGAGACAACAGAAGGGAGATGCTTCAGGGCCTCCTATGTTATGTTTGTTGTGTACTGGTCCAAGATCCGAGCCAGAGCATCATTTACACCAAAGGTCTTCCCAGAAGTTTAAGCACAGTAATGCTGCCACCAGAGCTAGGGCCAGGAAAGACCTGTGTTACAGGCAGGAAATATTTTAAGAGCAACCCCAATGAACACTGAGAAGCATGTAAAAGTAAGAAATAAACTCGGAGACTCTAAAAGTCTCCATGTAAACTTTTTCCCATATTGTACCCACCTACCATTTGGTCTTTCAAAAAGAAAAAGAAAAGAGAGGGAGAGGGAGAGGGAGAGGGAGAGGGAGAGGGAGAGGGAGAGGGAGAGGGAGAGGGAGAGGGAGAGGGAGAGGGAGAGGGAGAGGGAGAGGGAGAGGGAGAGGGAGAGGGAGAGGGAGAGGGAGAGGGAGAGGGAGAGGGAGAGGGAGAGGGAGAGGGAGAGGGAGAGGGAGAGGGAGAGGGAGGAGAGGGAGAGGGAGAGGGAGAGGGAGAGGGAGAGGGAGAGGGAGAGGGAGAGGGAGAGGGAGAGGGAGAGGGAGAGGGAGAGGGAGAGGGAGAGGGAGAGGGAGAGGGAGAGAAAGAACAGGCAATTGATCCCTACCTTGTTTTCTGTTTAAACATGAAGTTCAAAACAATCACTAGAGACTGGCCCTCATCATGAACTATCACGTGGATGTGAACAACATAACTGAGGAAATCTGCTTCTTATCCAATGTTCCAGACACACACATGACAGTGGAAGACTGCCCCTCTGCACCCCCCCACCACCACCTCTTTGCACTAAAGTGGACTGAAGAGACTCCAGGTAACTTCTCAGGAAGAAAAGGGAGATGTTGCTTTAAGACAGCACATAAATCAACACCCAACCCACGAATTCCTGTTCCACCACACCCTTGCAGAAGAAAGCTTTGATCAGTATCTACTCTGAGAAGGGGAGGGGCAAGGAGGAAGGAAGGGAACCCTTGGTAAACAGTATTATTAACCCATAGGCTGGTGATAAATCAGGGTGGGAAGGTGACCTCAGCGGGCTGGAGTAATCCTGCACGTCGAGATGAATTTATGAGGCCAATTTTATTGGCCTGCGTGACCCAGGCTCCCTGGAGATGCCTCGGTAACAAATGCAATCCACTTCGTTTATGAGCTGGATGTAGTACCATCTATGGGTTAAGACACATCACCTAACTACCTCTCTGAAAGGGCACCCTGAGCGTGGCTCCTGAAAGCATCGTTCCCAGCCTTATGCTGTCCCTCCCTTGAGAGTCAGGCAGGCCTGCTGAGGACTTCACATCTCCAGCTGTCCTGGACTCTCTGGTCTCTGCCTTCTGAGGCAGAGTAGCAAGGCTCTTGACCTCTCTAAGTGTGTTTCATCCCTGTAGAAAAAGAATTCAGGGGTTGGGGGATTTCTAAGTGGGGAGTACTAGAAGTGTTTGGAGGAGAACAGAACCTGTTCATGGCAGGACTGGTCGGTGGCCCTGATCTCAACTACTGGTAGCCATTTTTCCTCTCCATTTCCAGATAAACTAAAACTGTCCTGTCTAAATGCTCTTACATGGCAACTTCTGGTCAATGATGTCGAAGGTCCTTCCCTCAACACAGACATCCAAGAAGTGTGTATAATGAGCTGGTCCATGGCCGTCCACACACTAAGAGCACAGAAGCAGACAATTCTTACTACTGGCAGCCAGAGGGACCTTCTGCTAATACCATCTCACTGGGAGGAGGCAGCGAGAATTACCAAGGTCCTCCATGAGGGCCCTAGCTCAAACCCGGCCTTCACCTGCTCTCTGCTGGTTCCGAAAGCTCGGCGGAAGGCGTTGAAGTCTATTTGACTGTCCCTGTCATCATAAGGTTTACGGATGGTTAATTTATTCTTTATAGCACAGCCATTGATGGCTGTTAAATCACAAATGAGAGCCAATAAAGGGTGAATTGCAGCTGAAATTACACTGTTTATATGACAGCAGAGTGCCGGCTAAAAGATTCATATGCTGCTGATGAAGTATGTTATAAATTTTAATTACCATAGTTTGTACAAATGACATGTTTGAAATGCTATTGAGTAATGTGACCCTGATAATGAAACTATAAAATAAATCATTAACTTTCTGAATGAGCTTTTTTATTTCAGTGCTGCATAGAGTAAACTTTTCCGTTTATCCCGGATCAGTCTTTCTACACACCCCACCCCCTTCTTCTGCCTGGGGGCCTAGCAGTCTTCTCTTCACTCATCCTGGGACAGAGGAGTTCCAGGAGGCTGGGAAGCCACGGGGCAGGACTGATGCCCAACACACAGCTCAGGACAAGGTGAGAAGCAGCTGGGAATGAACCTGAAATAACCCAGTTAAGGTTCCCACCTGCTGGAAGACTGTTGAGCCTGCAGACCCTCCTAAGACCACCTTAGCTACTGGGCACCGTCGTTGATCTACCAGCAGCAGCACCTACAAGGCTCAAAAGCTATGTGGGTGTTGGACTATGCAGGAGGCTCATAAGGAAACTGGTCAATTTTCCTGGTCCACAGCCAGACTACAAGTACAGAAGAGACTAGGCAAGCACCGCTGAACAGCCTTTCTATTGTCAAAGCATCCTATTTCAAAATCCTGGTCCAGACATTTATTAATTTGCCCACAGCCATGCTACTAAGGTACAATGTCCCTGTGGGGTTTCAGTTGGGGCATTGTGCTGGTGATTGTTGGAATAGAAGGTTCTTTGTGTTGAGACACAATGTAAGGCTCAGGCTGGCCTCCAATTAATGATCCTCCTGCCTCAACCTCCCAACTGCTAGAATCACAGGCGTGTGCCACCATGCCTGGCTTAATCACTGTGATTAAATACATTTTACAGATAGAGCCTGAAGCTCCAGGTTAGGCCTAGAAAACAGAGCCATCAATGGTTGTTTAGGGCAGTTCTATACTCCCAGAGTCACTGGCCAAAGCTCTCAAACGGCAATGTGTTTCTCAACCCTGAAGGACAGGAATCACATTGTTTAAGTTGAGTCAAGACAAAGTTTAGCACATCAAGAAAAATGAAATGCCCTTTAGCATGAAAGGCCTCCATGCAAAAGAAAGCAACAGTAGCAGAAAACCTGGAAGAAGAGGCTTAACTCCTTGTCTTAGTTAGCGTTTCTATTGCCGTGAAGAGATACCATGACCATGGCAACTCTTACATAGGAGCTACTTACAGTCCAGAGGTTTAGAACATTATCAGCATGGTGGAAAACATGACTGACTGATGCTGGAGAGAAGCTGTGAGTTCTACATCATTTTTGCCAATAAAGATGAACACTGTCCTTTCTCCTAACTTAGAAGTAGGTCTCCAGCAGAAGGTGTGGCCCAGATTAAAGGTGTGCCCACCGCACGTGAATCTGGGACATGCTTTGTCCCAGGTGACCTTGAACTCAGATATCTCCCCTGTCTTAATCTTCTGGGATTCATAACCACTATGCCTCAAGAGCTCCATGCCAAAATCCAGGTCAGAAACTTGCATCTCTCAACCTCCATATTAGGATCACAGGTGAGCCTTCCAATTCTGGATTATAGTTCATTCCAGATATAGTCAAGTTGACAACCAGGAATAGCCACTACGAACTCCTAACACACCCACTGACAAAAGGGGAGGGAGCACACACCCAACAAGACCCAGACAAATTGCATCTACTTAAGTAGGTCCCCACATTCTTTAGAGCTCTGCCTTCCTCATTTGTAGACCCAAAAAGATAGCTTCAACCTGCCTACCTGTAAGGATGTACCAGTCCAGGTGAACATGAAAAGGGCCATGTAAGGAGAGTGCAAAGAGAGTATAGGAACGTGGATGTTGGACTCTGAAGCCCACTGTGTCCCGAAATACTATTAAGTCAGGTACAGAACTATAGTCTTCTAAGTTAAGAGAAAGGACAATGTTCAATTTCATTGGCAAAAATGTTGGACTGGGTGTTAGGTCTATCATATACCTTATAATTTACAAAATGGCAATAGTTGTGCTCAATCTATATTTTGAGAGAAAGTCTTTTACTTTTTAATTAAACTGAAAGGGTGAAATGTTGCAGGATTTTCCATGTCCAATCACATTAGGGCAGTGGAAGGCCTGTAATTGGACAAGGAAAGGGAGGCAGAGCTAGGAGTTGGGGAGACAAAGGTGTTGAAGGAGGAGAAGGGGAAGGAACTGAGATGGCTTTGGATGTGGACCTGTGTGGCATTTACTAGCCATGAATAGCTAAGTTTTTTATAAGGTTAGAAATATTGGGGTAAAGCTTTTATCATTATCTTAAATTACTATATTGGCATCTTGTAAACTGTGATATTATCGATACATGAATCTGATTGGTTAATTAAGCCTTAAGGGGTTTGATTTACTTGGTTATTGGAATTTGGGCCTGCAGATGGTGGAGAGGGAACACAGCTAGGATGCTCTGGGAGAGAATAACTGGACTGTGGTGAAAATACACTGAGTGGGTTCCCGCTGGGACATGGTGTTGCAGTCAGGTGGGTCAGAGAGATGGTGGGATCGTTTTTCAATATTTTCTGCGACAGTGCATCACTAAGACATGCTTAGTAGCTATACTGGCTGATTTTGTGTGTCAACTTGACACAGGCTGGAGTTATCACAGAGAAGAGAGCTTTTCCAGTTGAGGAAATGCCTCCATGAGATTCATCACTCACATGAGTCATAGTAAACTCTCTTGCTATCCAGGACCATCTTGTTTGAGACATGAAAGGCCACTATGTACAGTGTATCTACTACATTGTATAAGTTGCCCACTATATGGGCAATGAGAGAGAAAAGGTTATATTCATATCACTGCAATGAGAGCATCCTTATAATCATTCTATCTCATCATAAGTTGTTGTTCTTCAGTTTCTTAATAAGTTATCACAGGCACACGTGTAAAAGAGAAAGCACATTAGATATATAGGATGTTAGTATTATCTGTAGGTTTAGGCACCCACTGGAGGGGGCGTGGTCTTACAATCTACCAATAAAGGATGACTCTTGAAATCCCAGCTCTGCTTCTTATCGGCTTCATGGTTCAGTCAAGTTTTCCCATCTCTTCTGCCTCAGGGTCTTCTACCACAGAAGAAACTGTTTCAAAGAGTTATCAAGTTAATATATGTAAGCAACTAAGAACAATACCAAGCATTGTTTAAGATACTATTACTTACTAATATCTGTACTATTACTCCATGACAGTGGTTTTCAATCTTCCTAATGATACAACCCTTTAATCTAGTTCCTCATGTTGTGGTGACCTCCCAATTCATAAAACTATTTTCATTACTATTTCATAACTGTGATTTTGCTACTGTTTTAGTCAGGGTTTCTATTCTTGCACAAACATCATGACCAAGAAACAAGTTGGGGAGGAAAGAATTTATTCAGCTTATACTTCCACATTGCTGTTCATCACCAAAGGAAGTCAGGACTAGAACTCAAGCAGATCAGGAAGCAGGAGCTGATGCAGAGGCCATGGAGAGATGTTCCTTACTGGCTTGCTTTCCCTGGCTTGCTCAGCTTGCTTTCTTATAGACCCGAGGACCACCAGCCCAGGGATGGCACCACCCACAAGGGGCCCTCCCCACTTGATCACTAATTGAGAAAATGCCTTACAGTTGAATATCATGGAGGCATTTCCTCAACTGAAGCTCCTTTCTCTGTGATAACTCCAGCCTGTGTCAAGTTGACGCACAAAACCAGCCAGTACAGCTACTAAGCATGTCTCAGTTCCTAAGACCTTTGGAAATAATGTGTTTTCCAATGGCCACAACCCGCAGGTTGAGAACAGACGCTCTATAACCATGTGCTGACATAAGATGCCTATATTATTAGAAAAGCCTTAGTATGTTATACTACAAGGAACTTGAGAAATGACTAACCCCCAGATTCATCTTTTAGAAGCCCATAAAGGTGACATTTCACCTAGAATCATGTGACAAAACTGAGCATATATGTTCACTATAATATCCTGCCACACCTGCCTACTAAGCCGGTGTCCTTACCTAAAGATAACCAGACCATCTTATAGCCTAATTCGGAGCCTTGTGATGGATCCAGAGTCTGAACTCTTACTGAGTCTGAAGGGCAGGAGGTCCAAATGAGCTGAAGAGAACTCCCTGCTCTGTAATCTTCCCTGCTCCCTTGACAATGGAGCACAATCAGATTGTCCCATGTGACCTTTACCTTCCTTGATCTGTTCCCAGAGTGGGCAGTCCTTCCAACACCTCCCCTCAGAATTATCAGCCACCACAAAAACATTTCCAAGGCAATGGTGCAAGCTGCCCTACTTACCATTAAGAGAAAGGACCACATTATTGCTGTTATAAACCATTGATTAAGGTTTATAATAGCAATAATCCCCTCGAAATTCATTGTTACTGCAGTTAATGACCAGTTTATTAGAGCGTTAACCATCCTTGGCAATGGGCTGAGTCGTTTAATGTGGGTAACGACCAATTTCTCAAGGATTATTGCTTAAATAACAGTTCTTTGTGAGATGTGTGAGCCACCACAAGGTGCGGCTCAGGGCCGCAAGCTTCTGCTCTGAAATAATTGTTAATTATTTCCTCAGAACCGCACGGCACAGCGCCATAGCTCACCAGTCCAAAGACTGAATTTCTCGGGATGGGTTTCATGGATACCAATGAGTCAAAAAAGTTGGATCCAACCTGAGTCTTAGTTGCAGACTGTGCCCATTCCAAGAGAAAGCCAGAAACGGAGATAACACCTGCATAGCCACAGACCTTTCAAACAAACCCAGCGCTGGGAGGCAGTATCCAGTTAAAGACTGCTCCTTTCTTTGCCCTGGGTCTTATTACTACGATTCTTTTCCTACTTACATCCTCCACTTACCTCAGGAGGCTCGAGAAAGGCTGAAGGATGGAAATGTGGTAAAGCCAACATCCTACAAGTTTTGAATTCTGAAGCAAAGGTTCACCTGTTCAACCTAGCTACCGAGGCCCTGGGAAGCTTGCAATGATGGGTCTTGAGTCCTGGATGCTATTCAACAGCTCACATGATGCTGAAGGATGTCTTTCGTAGCCACCAGGCTTTGGAGTTTGCATCTGTGCTTGTTTCAGGCAAGCGAACATAGCTGGGACAGCGGAACATGTTTCATTGTTTGGCTTAGGCTCTGGAATGTCACGGTGCTATTAAATGCAATGACAGATCCAAGGACCTTACGATCACTACAACCCCCCTTTGCTCTACGGGCAGGAAGCAAAGGGCTATCACACAGCCATTGAAAGAGGAGTTAGGATTAGATCTTGGTTTTGTTTTCTATTGGCAGCCTCCAGACCACCTATTAAAACAGATTCAAGTGGGGAAATGTTTCCCAATAAATGGTATCGGGAAACAAAGGCAGAGAGAAGACACCCTCTCTGAGCATTTAAAAATTTTCCAAAGAAGCCAGGCACTTTCTTCTGCTGCCCCCCCTCCCCCAAGGTTTCCTGTTTAACTCAGTGCATGCCTTTCATTGCATTAACCACACTTTCTATCACTTTCTATTAGCATTAGTGTTTCAATAACTTTTATTTTTTCTTACATGATCTGAAAGCTGCTGATATGATTACACTCTAATTGTATTATATTAACCAAAATAAATACTAATAGGGTGTGAACCTAACATAATGAGATAGGAAATTGCTATCTCAGTCCCATTGTAGGCCAGAGAGAAATCTGGTGATTCACTCAACAAGCACGTACTAATGCCCCTGTGTCCTTAAAACTGAAGCAATGCTCTGTTTTCTCATCATTTTCAAAGATTAATTTGGCTCCCGCATAGAAAGTGAGACTTTTTGGATCTCTGACTCCTTCCACGTCTCTGGTTCAATTTAATAGCAAGAATCACTCTCTCCAGATACAGCAAGGGAAAAGATTCCTCCCCATGGCTCAGTGAAACAAAGCCCCAGGAACCCATCCAACCATATTGTCACAGCTTAGATACACAGACCTGCATCCACCAATGAGGCCTGGGTCTCTCACACTCCTGTGAGCCAGATGTGTAGAGTCCTGTGAAGCAGATGTGTAGAATCCAGCTGAGAGGAAGGCTGGGATCCTTTTCCCAGCTTCTCCCTGACTCTCCTGTTTAGGTACCAGTTTCACTGTAGTGAAAAGAGATCTTTCTTCTATAGTCCTAATGCTTACAAGCCCATACGTCAACATCTCTTTAAGTCATCAGACAAAATCTACGGTGGTATGGATTATATAGACAATCTCATTAAGTAACAATAGCCCTGCATCTAATGCATACATTTCTAATTGCTCTGCCATCTATACCAGATATGGGATATTAAGAAATTTCATCTCTGCAAACAGGCAAGATGCTATCAGTTATGACCCACACTTAACTTTCTTTAGACTCACTCCATCAAGTAAATGAGTTATGAGTATGTAATCTGTTTCAGAGAGTGCCTGACACGTAGGAAGAGTGCCACATGTGTTATCAGTTATCACTGTTGACTATTAAGCAATACCTAATGCTAAATGTGATAAAAATTTATCATTCCCTGTATATAATCATAAAAGAAATAAACAACCCCAGCAATAGAAATGAAAGCAATATAATTTAATATGTGCAGCAACTTTCTAAATTGTAAATATTTTTCTACATGGGATATAGCTACATGAATGTAGGAGTATATGTTTGTACTTTACATAAGAAGCTTAATATAGTTGATAAGCATTAATTGTCCTTTACTTTAGCCATTGCAAAGAACCACAGAGCCTGAACCAGCCATCCATCCTCTGTAACCAGACAGGATCAAGCCAACAACCCAGGCACAAAACCTCTGAGCTACAGGATGTGCTAGGACTGGAGTCTAGCATAATTGTCATCAGAGAGACTTTATCCAGAAACTGATGGGAGCAGATGCAGAGCCAAAGATTAGATGGAGCTCCTATGACTCCTGCAGAGGTTGGGTAGGAAGGGTTGGGGAAACCAGAGGGACCAAGGACACTGCAAGAACAGAATCAACCTACCAGGACTCAAGTGGGCTCAGGCAGCCTGTACCGGTCTGATGTAGGTCCTCTAAATATATAACATGGCTGCATAACTCAATGTTCTTGTGAGATTCCTAACAGTACAAGTGGCACTGTCTCTGTCTCTTGGCTGCCTTTGGAACCCTTTTCCTCCTCCAGGGTTGCCTCATCCAGCCTCGAAATGAGAAGACGCGCCTGGTCTTATTGTAGCGTGTGATTTTATGTTTGGTTGAAGGCTTGTTCTGTTTTGAGGGGAGGTGAAAGGGGTGTAGATGTGGGGAGGGAAGGGAGAAGGGGAGGGGAAGGAGGAGAAACTGCAGTTGGGATGTAATATATGAGGGGAGAATAGAGAAAAAGAAAAAAAAGCACTACAAAAAAGAAAAGAAAATTATGTTCCACACAAAACCTTTTGAAACACTTCCATTTAAATAGTCTGAATACCTTTGTTTGTTTGCTTGTTTGTTCGTTTGTTTTTTAAAAAGATTGGTCTTCCTTCACTTCCGTCTACTGGGTCTTCCGGAATCTTGCCATGGTTTTCCTGATTCTTTCCCTTCGTGCACTCTGAACTCAATTCTGTCTAACTACAGGCAAGAGGCATTTGCAACAGACCAGGGGTTGTGCTAAGTGCTAGAAAGACAAAGAAGATCATAGCTTTTCTGCCTTGAGATGCTGGGCCAACAAATCAAGGATGGCAGGCTAGGAGTTGAGGATGTGACAGCTAGGGAGGGAGGCTGCAGCATCATAGGGCCAGCAGTGGACACAGAAACTGCTGTTTCTGCCTAGCAAGAAGAGACACTTGGAACTACTTTACCAATGTGTAGGAGGGGAAAGGAGAAGAGGGAAAGGAAAGAGGGGAAAAGAAGGGGGGAAAGGGAAGAATGGCTCCCCTTTGGCAGACTAACTCCAAAATTTGCTTTAAACAATCACAAAGGCCATATGAACAAGTTGCCATAGCCTGTTAAAGGGTAAAGACCAACACTTTGGGCTTAGAAAGCGTTAACCCTGCCCTTGGGTTTTCACGGACTGAGAGAGGATGTTCCAGCATGGAGGAGAAAGAAAGAAAAGCCCAGGGAAGAATGGATAAAAATGTAGAGGATGTTAAGGCCTATGAAAGTATGAGGCCAACATGAGACCACCCTCCTCTTGGAAGATCCAAAAGGAGACGCGCCAATCCACTCTTTAGAGAGGGAGCGGTCCTGGCGTCACACCTTAAAGCTGGGGACATTTGTGAAAATAAAGGAGCCCAGAAACTCAGCTCAGACAACCATGTGGCTGACCGCTGGAGAGGGCGGGGTCATCTCGGTGAAGCTCTTCCTCCCTCTTTCGAAATCCCAGAAAGCAGCCCAGCCCCTTGTTAGCGGCATCTCAGGCTGCCATCCTGAGTGGAACTCCAGGGTCAGGATGAGGATTCCTTTCTTAGATGATTTGTTTTGCCGTCAGAACATTATCATTTCTGAGATCGTTTTTTGTTTCATTGCTGGGTTTTTATGGTCATTATAGCTATGTTGGGTCCCCTAAGTCTTCTTGGCTTGCAGGGTCAGTTTGTGGCCAAGGATGACATTGACCACCCTCCTTTTTGACTCCTGAGAGACAATCAGCTGGAACCCTGTTACAATGGCCCATGCCAGGAAGGACAGAGGGTTTTTTGTTTTTTTTGTTTTTTTTTTTTTTGTACTGGGGTCCATTCTGTTCAGAGGAGGGCACAGAGGCACTCACCGGGGCTCAGAGTTCTTCTGAGTTCTTGCAGTCCTCTGGTTAATGTAGGTGGGGGGTGAGAGGTCACAGCTAAATTCCCATCCAGCAGGTCTGACAGGTACATAGCATGTAGCAAGACTAAAAGCCCCAATTCCACTCCTTAATTAAAAACATTTTTCATTCCAAACCTATAAAAGGCAGATGTGCCGCATTCCCCCAACCACAGATCGCTCCTCTATATTGAGTTCTGCGGCTCCAATTCTTCTTTCCCAGAGCTTGGAAATATAAGGCCATCAAAGCACAGCGTTGTGGTGCTCCTTCCTCCGCCCCTCACCCCCTCTGCTTCCCCTTTTGCAGAGAAACACTCATTTCCATCTTTGCAGGGGTTATGTGTGTAAGCCGCCTGTGGCACCTCATTGCTGAAATGGAGTGGGCCGGCCATGACAGCCATCTTCCCAGACAGACAGGAGGTGGGGCTGATGGTTCATTGTTCTCAAGTGCCTTTTAACCTGGCCCATAGAAAAGTAACAAGAAGCCGCTTAGGCAGCGATAGTCCTGACTTAATCGGCCTCTCTCACTGTGGCTGACTCCGGTTCTCCATAGCTGTAGCACCTAAAAGGCAACTCGTTGGAAGACAGATACCGGTTTATGATGTTTTCCTGCCTTCGCTTATCAAATGTCTGCAGTTACGACATTCTGTTTGGTTCTGTGGTTCAGAAAGTCACAAATTAAGCCCACTGGGTAGCACATGCCTGTAATCCAGATACTCTAGAGGCGAAGGCAACAGGATCATGATTTTAAGGCTAGCCTGGGTTGTATAATAAAACCTCAGTTTTAATTTTTGTCCCCCAAAGATCTGGGTGAATAACTCATAAATAAGAGTGTTTGTAGAAAGAAAAGTAAAATAAGCAAAGAGAGGGGAGAAGAAAAGAAGTTCCAAATTAAATTCAAAATTGTCTGCCCGTGTTTATTGGTTGTTACAGGTTGGGTCTTGCTTGTCTCCCAGTAACTGCCAATGAATAAAAGAATTGATTCTGCCCTAGAAACCTCATAGAGAAAGTGAAATTTACGTTTTTATTTTTTGAATATTTTTTATTTATTCACTTTACATCCTGTTCATTGCCTCCCTCCAGGTCACCCCTTTCACAATCTTTCCCCCATATCCTCCTCTCCTCCTCTGAACTGGTGGTGGGGGCCCTTGGGTACCCTCCCCCCTACTCTGGCACATCAAGTCTCTGTGGGACTAGGCACATTTTCTCCCACTGAGGTCCGACAAGGCAGCCAGCTAGAATATATCCCACAGACAGGCACCAGCTTTTGGGAGAGCCCCAGCTCCAGTTGTTCAGGACCCACATGATGACCAAGTTGCACATCTGTTACAGACGTGCAGGGAGGCCTAGGTCCAGCCCATGTATGTTCTTTGGATGATGGTTCAGTCTCTGAGAGTATTAAGGGTCTAGGTTGTTGACTCTGTTGGTCTTGCTATGGAGTTCCTATCCCCTTCAGACTTGAAATCCTTTTTTCTATTCTTCTATAGGAGTCCCTAGGATCCGTCCATTGTTTAGCTGTGGGTGTCTGCATCTATCTAAGTCAGCGGTTGGGTGGAGTCTTTCAAAGGACCACCATGGTAGACTTCTCAAGACCCAGTTATACCACACCTGGGCATAGACCCAAAAGATGTTCCACCATCCCACAAGGACACTTGCTCAACTATGTTTGTAGCAGCTTTATTCATGATAGGCAGACACTGGAAACAACCCAGATGTACCTCGACTGAAGAATGGATGAAGAAAATATGGTGCATCTACACAATGGACTACTATTCAGTTATTAAAAATAAAGACATCATGAATTCTGCAGGCAAGTGGATATATCTTGAGCATATCATCCTGAGTGAGGTAACCCAGTTCCAAAAGGACATGCAGGGTATATACTCACTGATAAGTGATATTAGCCATAAAGTACAAGATACCCCAGTTATACTCCACAGATCCAAAGAAGCTAAACAATAAGGAAAGCACAAGGAAAGACATTTGAATCTCACTTAGATAGAAGAGTAAAATAATCATAAGAGGAAGATGGAGAAAGGAACTGGATGGGAAAGGGGATGGGAAGGAGAATGGGAGGGTTTAGAACCAGGTGTGGGGAGGGACAGGAGAGATGGCCAGTTGGCCATGAGAATGAATGGAAATCTGCAACTGTTGGCGATGAAGAGGTGGGGGCATCTCCAGGAGGAGACAGAGACCTGAGATGAGGGAGTTGAGGTGTCCAAGAATCAGTGGGGGTGACCTTAATTGTGACTCACAGCATTGAGGATATGGAAGTTGAAGAGGCCACCTCCTGTATCCACACAGGAACCCCAGTGGAGCAATAGAGACACCAACCCACCCACAAAACTTTCAAAATTTACCCTGTCTACAAGAAACACAGGGATGGCGGATGGAGCAGGGAGTGGAATTTTTAACAGTGCATCTAGTTGAGGGGAGAGAGATTGCTGGGGGTGTTGGCATCCAAGGGGATGTGGTACCCACCCCTTCTTTCTCTCAACAGATCCAAGGCAGCAGGGCCAGCCAATCATGGATCAAAATATCAAAACTGTAAGCCAAGATCAACTAACTGTTCATTTCTTCTTAACTCAATCACCCCAGGTGACAAATACCCTGTGAAAGCCACTATCAGCCCCCAGCACGTGCAGAGAAAGAGAAGGTCTTCACTGCTGACTAGCTGACTTCATAAAGGCACTTGAACCTCACTGACTGGGCATCTTCCAGTGATACCTTCGGCTACTGAAGGGCAGGACTACCAAGTCATCCTTCATCTCTTTCTCTACTGGGCATGCCCAATGCCCTCAATTCAAGCACACCTTCAAGGTTCTTAATCCATGGGTGCAAGGTTTTCCATGCTGCAGTTTTGGTACTCAGCCACTTTATAGACTGTCTCTTTCTGGGTTTCAACCAAATGTTATTATTAAATGTTTAAAAGGATTTTTTTTTAAAAAGCCCTTGCTTTTGTGAGTAATATCTAATACAATCAATAAACTTGAAAGAAAAGGGAGCCCAAAGCGCCCACAAGACACTTTTAAGATTTAATTGTTCCACAGAATTTTAAGTAAGTAGTAGAAAGAAAGTGAATTGCATGAAACCAAATATTTTGCTTCAGGCTTCTAATTCATCTCACTTGGCAGTTCCCAGGGGCTAGTGCCAAAGCAGTGGAGCTGGGGACTTTCCAGAGCAGACAAAGATTGTACTTCATATACCCTAAAGAGCCTCCCAGTCTCTTTGAAATGGGGATAGTTCATCAAAGTCTTGCTTGTCATGAAATTACTGGGATTCAAGGATGTAGCTGGCTGAGCAGGTTAAAAGAAAACATTTCACTAAACCAAGGGCACACGTTCTTGCTAAAATTTAGCAATAAAAAAAAATCAGGGCAAGGGGCATTTCTAGAGAGATGTGAGTAAAGTGCTTGCTGCCCAAGAGTGAGGACCCAGCACAAAGAATGGTGACATGTGTGTATAAACCCAGTGTTCAGGCAGTAGACATGGACTGATCCCAGGATCGACTGGCCAATTAGTTCAGTCAAGTCAGCAAGTGTCAGATAGGCCAAAGAGCCTCTCTCAAAAACTAAGGTGGAGAGCAAGAGAGGAAGATACTCGAAGACAACCTCTGAGCTCCAGATGCATGCACACACACATATGCATGCACATGTGCACATACGCATGCAGGCATAGGCACGCACACACATATGCACATATGCATGCAGGCATAGGCACACACATATGCATGCACACATGCACATATGCATGCAGGCATAGGCACACACATATATATGCATGTACATGTCCACATACACATGCAGGCATAGGCACACATATGCATGCACACGTGCACATAAGCATACAGGCATAGTCATGGACTTACACACACACACACACACATATACAGGAACATAGGGAGGCACACACTCACACACATTTATACCACATATGTACATACAATTTAATTTTTAAAAAAGAAATCATGGAACAGTTCCAAAAATGGCAAGGTTACAAGAGATGAGAAGATGGTACCCCAAAAGAAGGGTTGAATCCAGATACCATCAGGAACCAAATAGAAGCGGCCATTGCCCCCTGGAAGTTTCAGTGTAGAGGCCTCAGGATGTTTCTTGCATGCTGAGGGAGGCTGTTAATGAAGCATGTCTGGTTCCTCCCAGCTAGACCACCCAGGATAAGAGGAGCCCCTCAGTTACTTGGGAAATCCTGCCCGGACACTCCACAGACACACAGACGGGGCACAGGCCACATTCCTCGTGTCTCATCACTGTAAAAGCCTTTATCTCTCCTGACCACAAGTGTCAGAAGACCAGAAGATATTTGACCATAAGGAAAGATTCACTGTTGTCTTTGGAAGGCTGCTGTTGGTGAGGAGGTTTAGAAGGGATGAAGGAGAGGGGACAGGTCAGTGAGTGCTGGTTAGGCCTAAGAACAGTGGGGATCTGGAGTTGACTTAGTACAGCCTCTAGACCTGAGAAATAATCTTCTTCGAGCCTCAGGAAACTAATGTATTTTCTCTAGGCCTCTGCTTCTTTTCCTGCAAACAGAAAACAATAACACAGAGTTACTGTGTCGAGTAAAGAAAAATTATGTGTGAATTATAACTGGAGCCTGCCCTTGGCACTTAGTAGGTGCTCACCAAATTTATATATATATAATATATAATATAATATATAATATATTATAACATATTATAGTATAGATATATAATATATAATATCTATTATATATATAAAATCTTTAATAACAGTAACTAATAATTGCAAGGTTGAAGGCAATAGAAGGAAATTTCTGGACCAGGATCAGTGGTCTTGACTGTGTTAAGGTTCTTGTTGCCAGCTTGGAAAGGCCTCCAGGATGGATCAATGGACATTCCCATACATATCTCTCCTATAACTCCGTCCAATGGAGTGTCCATGTCCAAACTTGGCCCTGCGGCCTTTCTAGAAGCTCGATTTGATAGAATATTATGGCAGTAGTCCAGCCCTCCATGGATGCCACAGCTTGATACAGAGGGAAAAAATGTCCTCTGATACAGAAGAAAAACCTAAAAATACATCAGGAAAAAATGCCACCGCTGGGTGCCCAGAGATCCAGCCACAGGAACAAAACTGGGTTTCTGAAAGTCCCCCAAACACTTTCCAATTTCACACAGTTAACGTGGCCTTTGCTAAAGTCATGTAGCAAATGGTCTGCAGCCCCAGTCCCATGGTCCACACCGTGGTACTTACACTGGACACATATCCCAAACCACCTGTGTGGGTATGGCACGTGGGTAGGTCTGTCATGGAAGTAGGAGAGGAAATACTTGCAGAGTGTATGTTACATGTTCAAAAAAGTAGCAGCTTTCTGATTTCTGTTATCTTTGTAGCTCATGTCCTTCGTGACCCAAGAAGGCCCAGTAACAAAGATTGCTCTCCATTTTGTGGTCTTTTGTGAAGTACTGGAACCTTTTGGAGGTGGGTCCTTGTGGAAGGATGTTGGGCCATTGTGTGTGCTCTTTAAGGGGATAATGTGTCCCACAACAACTTATTTATTTATTTGTTTGTTTGTTTGTTTGTTTGCTTTTCAAGACAGGATTTCTCTGTGTAGCCCTGGCTGTCCTGGAACTCACTCTGTAGACCAGGCAGGCCTCGAACTCAGAAATCTGCCTGCCTCTGCCTCCCAAGTGCTGGGATTAAAGGTTTGCACCACCACTGCCAGGCAAAGATTCATTTATGTATGTATGTATATGTATGTACACTGTAGCTGTCTTCTGACACACCAGAAGAGGGCATCAGATCTCATTACAGATGGTTTGCAAGCCACATGTGGTTGCTGGGATTTGAACTCAGGACCTTTGCAAGAACAGTCAGTGCTCTTAACCATTGAGCCATCTCACCAGCTCTACAACAACTTCTTGACATTCACTCAAACACTCATGTTTGCCCCAAGGCTGCCGTAAAGAAAACATCTTCCTCTCCCCACTCTCTTCGCCATAGTGGGTTGCCTCACCACAGGCCCCAGTATCTCATAACCACAGACTGAAAGAACGACAAAAACCTTCCCTCTGAATAAGTTCCGCGCCTCAGGTATTTTGTCACAGACAAAACCAGCTCCTCTTCAATAACACTGAGGTTGAGCCAACCCATATAACTAACCACACTTTCAACTCTGAGACACAGGAAAGCACAAAGGGAAACCAGCCACCAGAACTCCCTTCTCACATCTGGCCTTTGGATTTAGCCTGCCCAGTCTGATGGCAGCAGGTTACACTGTGGAGGATGGCATACCTCCATGAGGGAGCTGATTGTCCTGATGTCACCCAGAATGAACATGGGTTGTCGACATGGCCACAGTCATATCACAGACCCCAATGCCTTACACCCATGAAAATGGCAAAGCCTTCCTCTGCTCTGAGTGCTAATGTCCAGAGTGCATGGTGAAGGTCTACCCAGGAACTATCAATCATAGCTTCCTCTTCCAGGATGACTGACTGCACTCTGAGACTGCTTCCTTCCTTTCTTCCTTCCAGAGACTGCCTCAGAAGATGAGTTAAACCTGCCTCCTTGCCCAGCTGTGCACAATAAACCATACCTCCTAGAGTCAGGTGTTTAAGCCTGGGTGAGTTTCTGGCTTCCCGTTGATGAAGCAGCTCTGGCCAAACGCAGCAGATCCCAGCTTTTCTGTCCATGTGTCTGTCCTTTCTTCATCCTTTCATCACTGCAGTCTAAGACCAAGCTAAGAAGGGCACAGTATTTCCGAGCCAGACAAGAGTTGTACTACAAAAGGTCAAGAGAGCTCACAGAGGGTCTGTATTTAACTGTAACTCAGTTGAGCGCCCCTCTACAGATGCATGTGAGCACACACACCCATGTACAACTCTCTGTCTCTCTCTGTGTCTCTGTGTCTCTGTCTCTCTGCCTCTGTGTCTCTGTTCCTCTATTAGGAACAGGTCTTCTTTAGAGGTTTCATCTGCCCCCTAAGTCCTTTCCTTTCTCTAACTCTGCTGACACGGGGTCTGGGGAGGCCCACCAAGAACAGCCCAAGACACAGGGACAGGAAAGACAGATGCCTCTGTCTATCCTCAGATGGTTTAGGCCATGCTATAGGACAGTGTATGACAGGAGACAGCAGTGCATTTTGATACTACTGTGAGACTTCTTCACGCAAATTCCATCCATGATCTGCTGCTCAAAGCTGACTACGGATTCAGTCCCAGGAAACCCCTTTACCGTAGCTCTTTATGACCCTAGCACTCCTGGTGATGGTGAGTTCTGAACAGGATTTTCAATTATCCAGTGCTCGCGTGTATGGGGCCTGAGTTTCTTGCCCATCTGGGGAACGTGGCTGTGCTTGGCCAGCTAAATGAGAAGCATCAACTAGAGCCTCTTGCAAATGCGGCCCTAAAGACCCTTTGGGCTCTGGGTACCAGCCACTGTCCCGCCATTTGTTTTGAGAAGCTGCTTCCTTCTGCCCACCTCTCCTCTAACCTGTCCCCCAAGTGCCACCAGCAATTTTCCAGATCACGGAGGAACTGATGGCTTGTTTGTGTCGTGGTGTGTGTACTTTCTACTCCGATTTTGTTCCTTATCTCCCTGGACAACTCAAAAGGAGACGCGGCCTAGGAGAACCTTTCCAAGAGATGATGACGGTCTCTCTCTCTCTCAGGGTTGTGTTTTTTTTTTTTTTTTTTTTTTTTTTTTTGTGGAGTAACAACCGATTCCAGAGAAGCCCTGTGGAGAGATGGAAGCGTTGGGTCAGGGGACCGACTGGATGGGGTACTGGGAGCCACCTGGGCTACTTCTCTGAGGATGAAAGTTGTTATCTCAGCTGCATGAAGAAGGGAGGAGGGTGTTCCCAGGCACCTGGCTCCCCTGCCCTTCACGTCCAGAGCAGCCAGCCTGCTCGCTGGGGAGCTGGCCCTCTTTTCCACCTACATGTTATTCCAGCCATAAATTCAAGTGACAGGCTTGAACTTTCTACAATTGACATGTTTACAAGGGAAGTCCACATTTGACAGGAAAATTAAGCCTATCAATCACCTAACGAGCTCTCTAATGAATGGTTCTCTGATCTCTGGTAGCAGGATTATTGATTAGAGGTGAGCAGCCCCCAGCCCCCTTCCTTGTCTCTACTCTTCCCCGCCCCCATCCAGGCCTCCCCCAACCCCAGCCAGATGTGGCTGCCCTCTGACCTCCCTCCACCACCTTTGTCCCACCTCCTGAAGCTTGAGGAGGGTTCTGGTTCAGGGTTTATCGAGAGGTCAGCCCTCCTCCTGGCTCTGCTCACTGACAGAACAAAGGGAACAGATGCAGACTGGGCCCCAGCACCCACCGGCATATGGAAGCTATCTCCTCCGTCCTAGTAATTACCCAGGAGCTTGCTTGTTCAATGGCTTTGGTTTTTATTGCACAGAAACCAAGCTATTCTCCAACATAAAACATTTTAACGGTGTCTCCCTCCGGGGTTTCTGGGAGAGGTCCTGTCAGGTATAAAATGTGCAGAACCCCCTGACAGCCCACAGGGGCAAGAGCTCCCACAATTACAGGAGGGGGTGGCAATAGCCGCTGAGACGCTGCATGCAAAAGGAGTCGGGGTCTCATCTCTTTTGGAGGTTCTCAGAGTACCCTTGTAGAACTTTCAGAAATGTTAAGACAGACAAGAGAAAGAGCTACAATTTTTTTCTTTTAAACACACTAAGTCTCCTCTTGATGCAAGTATGCAGCCTAAAGTGTGGCTTTACCTAAGATATGTAACATTTTACGTATAAACAGATGGCTTAAGGGGTCATGAAAGACCTGGCACCTATTAAGTGCCAAATTAATAGAAACAACGCAGTTATGCTTGGTTCTACTCTGGGAAGTTGCATCTCACAGGTCATGAAGGGCAGGAACCTAGAAATAGATGGACAGCAGAATACTGAAAGAGATGAACCACCGGCTGGCAGTGGGTCGCTCGTAAACACTGTCTCAGAAGTGAGAAGGGTGTCTCTTTCAAAGCATGTTCCAGATCATGGGAAGAGGCTGGCAGAGTCCTCAATGATCTGAGAGGGCATGTTTCTTTCCTAGTAACATCATAGCACATTACTTCAAGCTGGTGGCTTAGGACATCAGAAGAAAGGTGTTTTCTTCCAGGTTTAGAAGCGGTGGGTTCTAAATGATGTCAGTGCACTTGCTCGATCGGAAGGCTCCTAGGAAGTCTTCTCTTGCTATCTCCAGGTATCCTAAGGCTCCTTGACTGGAGGCTCCATCAGCTCCCCGCTGTCCCCACCTCCACATGCCATCTCCTCTGTATATCTTAGCCTCTTCTTAGGAATTAGACTTTGAGCCACCATAACCATGATGACCTCATCGCTAATTATATCCAAAGACCTCACTTCCAAATAAGGTTATATTCAGGGCTTCTGGGCAGACACATGTCTTCGGAGGAACTCTCTTGAACTTAGTCCACAGTGTAACATTGCAGAGAACACGGGGCCACTCTGTCCCTTAGTATGCCCCTGAGCTTCTTGGTATTTGCCGTAGAAATGCTGCTGCTTGGGTCTTTCCAGTGGAAAGGAGTCCAAAGACCGAGGTATGCCAGGAAAGATGGGGAGAACCGTACTAAGGAGAACTGCAAATGCAAACAAACAACACCAAAATGAAGATGGCAATTTGAGGGTTTAAAAATGTGCTCTGGGTAATTCCAAACAAATTTGAAAGCCATTTTCCGACCATAAAATCTTCTGTTCTAAATCAGCAGGTCTCAGGCAAGCCAGGTGCTCAGCCTGCACAACCTCCATGGCTGGCAAGGGCTGGTTTGGGAGTCTCTGCTCACCTGCAAGAGTGATAGTGGAGAGGGAGGAGAGTCTGCTCCGTTCCTCTAGGCCCCTGCTCCCCTCACAGACCAATGCATTCTGCACTGGGGCTCTTCCTAGAAGGCAGGTAGGCCACTGGAAACCCCAAAAATAATCAGCCATGGTGGTCAAAAGCTTCCCTCTGCTTTCCATTCGCTTCTAGTCAAGAGAGAAAGGAATAAGAGAGAATCTAGTTCTAAATATCCCTACTCTGGAGCCATGGAACCTTTTTGCTGTGTTGGCATTAAGTGCCTGGAACACAAATGTTGAGACACTCATGGGCAACCTGCTTCTAATCCTGCTTCAGACAGGTCTGCCTACCTTGCTGTGCTGGGGACCGAGAAGAAGCTTGGAACTGGGTAAATCCACATCAGAGCCTGAGGACACGCACATGTTCTACCTGAGTGTAAGAATGGGATTGACCCAGAAATCTATTCAGTGCCATCTTATAAAATAAAGGGACTTTAGAGTGTTCAAGAGAAAGAACAGACTTGGCATTTAGCAGATCTGCTTTCTAAACACACTACTGCCATTCACCAGCTATGTGACCTTAGACTTCTTCTGTTTCCCATCTCCGAGCCTTAGAATCCATGTCATCGAAGTGAAAATTACAGCAAGCAGCAGGTGCCAGACAATGACCAAAGAAGACCCCAACAAACAGACTTCCTCTCTCTCTTCTATAGCTTGAGCTATTATTGGCTAACACAGTTGATGCATATCAACTGTCTCTGGGTTTTGGTGGGAAAGCAAGGGTGGATTGATGGTCCTAAGGAACTGATGACTGAGTGAAGAGTCACTTCCCCATGAGCTGCCACCCTGCCTGTGCTATGGCTACAGGTTTCCTAGAACCCTTACCCACACCCTGGCTTTGATGGATTGATCCACATTCCATAAGCTTGTGATTGAAATCAAGTCTTTCTCTATATTGTTGCCTCGGCATGAGAACAGAGACCACCTCCCTTGTTTGGCATGTTAGCATCTCATGGGCGTGGCTGAGGATGCTCCACACACAGGCAAGTCCTCTGACCTTTAGTTGTCCCTCTTTAGCTCATTGCCTCCAGGATCCCTAGTGCCCTACCTCTGAGCTCAGGAGAAGATTGGGAAAGTTGTTTCATGTGAACTGCAATGCCACTTGGGAAGATCCATCCCATTGGTCCTTCAGACCACGTGCCTGATCAGTTCATGGCCTTCCCACCTGCCTAGGCTCAGGTTTGTTTTTTTGTTTTGTTTTGTTTTGTTTTTTTGTTTTTTGTTTTTTTTGTCACCTAAACATGTTGGGTAGTCCAAGAGACATAGTAATCATGTCTGAATGACAGGGCTGTCACCCATCCCAAATAGTTTAGTGGAGCTCATTGGGACCCCAGGTAGTTTAAGCAGTAACCCCCAAACAGAGGGAGTCAGTAGTATAAACAGGTATGGAAGGCTGTGTAGGCTCAGGTCTTAAACCTGAGTTCTGGTTTCCAGTTTGTTCTTGAGCCTCCAACGTGACCTGGAACAGATCTAGGCTTGCACAACAAAATAAAAACAAAAACAATCCCCATAATACACCTACAGAACAAATCCATGTTTCTTAAAGAGACATTGAGACATTAAAGACTCTGCCATTGTTCTCAGGTAAACAATCTAGTTTTGTCTCACTCCATTGACCATACCCTCAAGGCCCCAGAAGACAGAAGTGACTAGTCCCACAAAGCACTGGTCACAATTAGTGTCTTGTCTACATAACTGCTGGTCTATAAGCTGCTGAAGGGTATGGATAAAGTTCTTGGCTTTGTTCTTTCCTCAGTGTCCTAACTAGAACTGTCTAACCTGTGCTTGGTGATGTTTGCTGTT